>NW_026972588.1:0-73721 GCF_036711695.1 Zophobas morio
AATCGACTCAGAATAGGAAAAGGAGACGTTTAGGTCAATTTTATGCATTCTGGCGTTCGTAGATACAAGAAAACTGTTAAAATTCTTCAGAAACGTCACTTTTGAAGTGTTTTCTTGTACTTTTAAGCCAATCAGATACCCTACGGGCTCGGAAAGTGCAACGAAACCATCAAATTTTAGCTAGAAACTGTATTTTTGTCGATTTTTATTGAATTTGAACTATATTTCAACGTTTGTTGATGGTTCTGAGCCACCAAACACACTTAAAGCATGCAGAATCGACTCAGAATAGGAAAAGGAGACGTTTAGGTCAATTTTATGCATTCTGGCGTTCGTAGATACAAGAAAACAGTTAAAATTCTTCAGAAACGTCACTTTTGAAGTGTTTTCTTGTACTTTTAAGCCAATCAGATACCCTACGGGCTCGGAAAGTGCAACGAAACCATCAAATTTTAGCTAGAAACTGTATTTTTGTCGATTTTTATTGAATTTGAACTATATTTCAACGTTTTTTGATGGTTCTGAGCCACCAAACACACTTAAAGCATGCAGAATCGACTCAGAATAGGAAAAGGAGACGTTTAGGTCAATTTTATGCATTCTGGCGTTCGTAGATACAAGAAAACTGTTAAAATTCTTCAGAGACGTCACTTTTGAAGTGTTTTCTTGTACTTTTAAGCCAATCAGATACCCTACGGGCTCGGAAAGTGCAACGAAATCATCAAATTTTAGCTAGAAACTGTATTTTTGTCGATTTTTATTGAATTTGAACTATATTTCAACGTTTTTTGATGGTTCTGAGCCACCAAACACACTTAAAGCATGCAGAATCGACTCAGAATAGGAAAAGGAGACGTTTAGGTCAATTTTATGCATTCTGGCGTTCGTAGATACAAGAAAACTGTTAAAATTCTTCAGAAACGTCACTTTTGAAGTGTTTTCTTGTACTTTTAAGCCAATCAGATACCCAACGGGCTCGGAAAGTGCAACGAAACCATCAAATTTTAGCTAGAAACTGTATTTTTGTCGATTTTTATTGAATTTGAACTATATTTCAACGTTTTTTGATAGTTCTGAGCCACCAAACACACTTAAAGCATGCAGAATCGACTCAGAATAGGAAAAGGAGAAGTTTAGGTCAATTTTATGCATTCTGGCGTTCGTAGATACAAGAAAACTGTTAAAATTCTTCAGAAACGTCACTTTTGAAGTGTTTTCTTGTACTTTTAAGCCAATCAGATACCCTACGGGCTCGGAAAGTGCAACGAAACCATCAAATTTTAGCTAGAAACTGTATTTTTGTCGATTTTTATTGAATTTGAACTATATTTCAACGTTTTTTGATGGTTCTGAGCCACCAAACACACTTAAAGCATGCAGAATCGACTCAGAATAGGAAAAGGAGACGTTTAGGTCAATTTTATGCATTCTGGCGTTCGTAGATACAAGAAAACTGTTAAAATTCTTCAGAAACGTCACTTTTGAAGTGTTTTCTTGTACTTTTAAGCCAATCAGATACCCTACGGGCTCGGAAAGTGCAACGAAACCATAAAATTTTAGCTAGAAACTGTATTTTTGTCGATTTTTATTGAATTTGAACTATATTTCAACGTTTTTTGATGGTTCTGAGCCACCAAACACACTTAAAGCATGCAGAATCGACTCAGAATAGGAAAAGGAGACGTTTAGGTCAATTTTATGCATTCTGGCGTTCGTAGATACAAGAAAACTGTTAAAATTCTTCAGAAACGTCACTTTTGAAGTGTTTTCTTGTACTTTTAAGCCAATCAGATACCCTACGGGCTCGGAAAGTGCAACGAAACCATCAAATTTTAGCTAGAAACTGTATTTTTTGTCGATTTTTATTGAATTTGAACTATATTTCAACGTTTTTTGATGGTTCTGAGCCACCAAACACACTTAAAGCATGCAGAATCGACTCAGAATAGGAAAAGGAGACGTTTAGGTCAATTTTATGCATTCTGGCGTTCGGATACAAGAAAACTGTTAAAATTTCTTCAGAAACGTCACTTTTGAAGTGTTTTCTTGTACTTTTAAGCCAATCAGATACCCAACGGGCTCGGAAAGTGCAACGAAACCATCAAATTTTAGCTAGAAACTGTATTTTTGTCGATTTTTATTGAATTTGAACTATATTTCAACGTTTTTTGATGGTTCTGAGCCACCAAACACACTTAAAGCATGCAGAATCGACTCAGAATAGGAAAAGGAGACGTTTAGGTCAATTTTATGCATTCTGGCGTTCGTAGATACAAGAAAACTGTTAAAATTCTTCAGAAACGTCACTTTTGAAGTGTTTTCTTGTACTTTTAAGCCAATCAGATACCCTACGGGCTCGGAAAGTGCAACGAAACCATCAAATTTTAGCTAGAAACTGTATTTTTGTCGATTTTTATTGAATTTGAACTATATTTCAACGTTTTTTGATGGTTCTGAGCCACCAAACACACTTCAAGCATGCAGAATCGACTCAGAATAGGAAAAGGAGACGTTTAGGTCAATTTTATTCATTCTGGCGTTCGTAGATACAAGAAAACTGTTAAAATTCTTCAGAAACGTCACTTTTGAAGTGTTTTCTTGTACTTTTAAGCCAATCAGATACCCTACGGGCTCGGAAAGTGCAACGAAACCATCAAATTTTAGCTAGAAACTGTATTTTTGTCGATTTTTATTGAATTTGAACTATATTTCAACGTTTTTTGATGGTTCTGAGCCACCAAACACACTTAAAGCATGCAGAATCGACTCAGAATAGGAAAAGGAGACGTTTAGGTCAATTTTATGCATTCTGGCGTTCGTAGATACAAGAAAACTGTTAAAATTCTTCAGAAACGTCACTTTTGAAGTGTTTTCTTGTACTTTTAAGCCAATCAGATACCCTACGGGCTCGGAAAGTGCAACGAAACCATCAAATTTTAGCTAGAAACTGTATTTTTGTCGATTTTTATTGAATTTGAACTATATTTCAACGTTTTTTGATGGTTCTGAGCCACCAAACACACTTAAAGCATGCAGAATCGACTCAGAATAGGAAAAGGAGACGTTTAGGTCAATTTTATGCATTCTGGCGTTCGTAGATACAAGAAAACTGTTAAAATTCTTCAGAAACGTCACTTTTGAAGTGTTTTCTTGTACTTTTAAGCCAATCAGATACCCTACGGGCTCGGAAAGTGCAACGAAACCATCAAATTTTAGCTAGAAACTGTATTTTTGTCGATTTTTATTGAATTTGAACTATATTTCAACGTTTTTTGATGGTTCTGAGCCACCAAACACACTTAAAGCATGCAGAATCGACTCAGAATAGGAAAAGGAGACGTTTAGGTCAATTTTATGCATTCTGGCGTTCGTAGATACAAGAAAACTGTTAAAATTCTTCAGAAACGTCACTTTTGAAGTGTTTTCTTGTACTTTTAAGCCAATCAGATACCCTACGGGCTCGGAAAGTGCAACGAAACCATCAAATTTTAGCTAGAAACTGTATTTTTGTCGATTTTTATTGAATTTGAACTATATTTCAACGTTTTTTGATGGTTCTGAGCCACCAAACACACTTAAAGCATGCAGAATCGACTCAGAATAGGAAAAGGAGACGTTTAGGTCAATTTTATGCATTCTGGCGTTCGTAGATACAAGAAAACTGTTAAAATTCTTCAGAAACGTCACTTTTGAATTGTTTTCTTGTACTTTTAAGCCAATCAGATACCCTACGGGCTCGGAAAGTGCAACGAAACCATCAAATTTTAGCTAGAAACTGTATTTTTGTCGATTTTTATTGAATTTGAACTATATTTCAACGTTTTTTGATGGTTCTGAGCCACCAAACACACTTAAAGCATGCAGAATCGACTCAGAATAGGAAAAGGAGACGTTTAGGTCAATTTTATGCATTCTGGCGTTCGTAGATACAAGAAAACTGTTAAAATTCTTCAGAAACGTCACTTTTGAAGTGTTTTCTTGTACTTTTAAGCCAATCAGATACCCTACGGGCTCGGAAAGTGCAACGAAACCATCAAATTTTAGCTAGAAACTGTATTTTTGTCGATTTTTATTGAATTTGAACTATATTTCAACGTTTTTTGATGGTTCTGAGCCACCAAACACACTTAAAGCATGCAGAATCGACTCAGAATAGGAAAAGGAGACGTTTAGGTCAATTTTATGCATTCTGGCGTTCGTAGATACAAGAAAACTGTTAAAATTCTTCAGAAACGTCACTTTTGAAGTGTTTTCTTGTACTTTTAAGCCAATCAGATACCCTACGGGCTCGGAAAGTGCAACGAAACCATCAAATTTTAGCTAGAAACTGTATTTTTGTCGATTTTTATTGAATTTGAACTATATTTCAACGTTTTTTGATGGTTCTGAGCCACCAAACACACTTAAAGCATGCAGAATCGACTCAGAATAGGAAAAGGAGACGTTTAGGTCAATTTTATGCATTCTGGCGTTCGTAGATACAAGAAAACTGTTAAAATTCTTCAGAAACGTCACTTTTGAATTGTTTTCTTGTACTTTTAAGCCAATCAGATACCCTACGGGCTCGGAAAGTGCAACGAAACCATCAAATTTTAGCTAGAAACTGTATTTTTGTCGATTTTTATTGAATTTGAACTATATTTCAACGTTTTTTGATGGTTCTGAGCCACCAAACACACTTAAAGCATGCAGAATCGACTCAGAATAGGAAAAGGAGACGTTTAGGTCAATTTTATGCATTCTGGCGTTCGTAGATACAAGAAAACTGTTAAAATTCTTCAGAAACGTCACTTTTGAAGTGTTTTCTTGTACTTTTAAGCCAATCAGATACCCTACGGGCTCGGAAAGTGCAACGAAACCATCAAATTTTAGCTAGAAACTGTATTTTTGTCGATTTTTATTGAATTTGAACTATATTTCAACGTTTTTTGATGGTTCTGAGCCACCAAACACACTTAAAGCATGCAGAATCGACTCAGAATAGGAAAAGGAGACGTTTAGGTCAATTTTATGCATTCTGGCGTTCGTAGATACAAGAAAACTGTTAAAATTCTTCAGAAACGTCACTTTTGAAGTGTTTTCTTGTACTTTTAAGCCAATCAGATACCCTACGGGCTCGGAAAGTGCAACGAAACCATCAAATTTTAGCTAGAAACTGTATTTTTGTCGATTTTTATTGAATTTGAACTATATTTCAACGTTTTTTGATGGTTCTGAGCCACCAAACACACTTAAAGCATGCAGAATCGACTCAGAATAGGAAAAGGAGACGTTTAGGTCAATTTTATGCATTCTGGCGTTCGTAGATACAAGAAAACTGTTAAAATTCTTCAGAAACGTCACTTTTGAAGTGTTTTCTTGTACTTTTAAGCCAATCAGATACCCAACGGGCTCGGAAAGTGCAACGAAACCATCAAATTTTAGCTAGAAACTGTATTTTTGTCGATTTTTATTGAATTTGAACTATATTTCAACGTTTTTTGATGGTTCTGAGCCACCAAACACACTTAAAGTATGCAGAATCGACTCAGAATAGGAAAAGGAGACGTTTAGGTCAATTTTATGCATTCTGGCGTTCGTAGATACAAGAAAACTGTTAAAATTCTTCAGAAACGTCACTTTTGAAGTGTTTTCTTGTACTTTTAAGCCAATCAGATACCCTACGGGCTCGGAAAGTGCAACGAAACCATCAAATTTTAGCTAGAAACTGTATTTTTGTCGATTTTTATTGAATTTGAACTATATTTCAACGTTTTTTGATGGTTCTGAGCCACCAAACACACTTAAAGCATGCAGAATCGACTCAGAATAGGAAAAGGAGACGTTTAGGTCAATTTTATGCATTCTGGCGTTCGTAGATACAAGAAAACTGTTAAAATTCTTCAGAAACGTCACTTTTGAAGTGTTTTCTTGTACTTTTAAGCCAATCAGATACCCTACGGGCTCGGAAAGTGCAACGAAACCATCAAATTTTAGCTAGAAACTGTATTTTTGTCGATTTTTATTGAATTTGAACTATATTTCAACGTTTTTTGATGGTTCTGAGCCACCAAACACACTTAAAGCATGCAGAATCGACTCAGAATAGGAAAAGGAGACGTTTAGGTCAATTTTATGCATTCTGGCGTTCGTAGATACAAGAAAACTGTTAAAATTCTTCAGAAACGTCACTTTTGAAGTGTTTTCTTGTACTTTTAAGCCAATCAGATACCCTACGGGCTCGGAAAGTGCAACGAAACCATCAAATTTTAGCTAGAAACTGTATTTTTGTCGATTTTTATTGAATTTGAACTATATTTCAACGTTTTTTGATGGTTCTGAGCCACCAAACACACTTAAAGCATGCAGAATCGACTCAGAATAGGAAAAGGAGACGTTTAGGTCAATTTTATGCATTCTGGCGTTCGTAGATACAAGAAAACTTTTAAAATTCTTCAGAAACGTCACTTTTGAAGTGTTTTCTTGTACTTTTAAGCCAATCAGATACCCTACGGGCTCGGAAAGTGCAACGAAACCATCAAATTTTAGCTAGAAACTGTATTTTTGTCGATTTTTATTGAATTTGAACTATATTTCAACGTTTTTTGATGGTTCTGAGCCACCAAACACACTTAAAGCATGCAGAATCGACTCAGAATAGGAAAAGGAGACGTTTAGGTCAATTTTATGCATTCTGGCGTTCGTAGATACAAGAAAACTGTTAAAATTCTTCAGAAACGTCACTTTTGAAGTGTTTTCTTGTACTTTTAAGCCAATCAGATACCCTACGGGCTCGGAAAGTGCAACGAAACCATCAAATTTTAGCTAGAAACTGTATTTTTGTCGATTTTTATTGAATTTGAACTATATTTCAACGTTTTTTGATGGTTCTGAGCCACCAAACACACTTAAAGCATGCAGAATCGACTCAGAATAGGAAAAGGAGACGTTTAGGTCAATTTTATGCATTCTGGCGTTCGTAGATACAAGAAAACTGTTAAAATTCTTCAGAAACGTCACTTTTGAAGTGTTTTCTTGTACTTTTAAGCCAATCAGATACCCTACGGGCTCGGAAAGTGCAACGAAACCATCAAATTTTAGCTAGAAACTGTATTTTTGTCGATTTTTATTGAATTTGAACTATATTTCAACGTTTTTTGATGGTTCTGAGCCACAAACACACTTAAAGCATGCAGAATCGACTCAGAATAGGAAAAGGAGACGTTTAGGTCAATTTTATGCATTCTGGCGTTCGTAGATACAAGAAAACTGTTAAAATTCTTCAGAAACGTCACTTTTGAAGTGTTTTCTTGTACTTTTAAGCCAATCAGATACCCAACGGGCTCGGAAAGTGCAACGAAACCATCAAATTTTAGCTAGAAACTGTATTTTTGTCGATTTTTATTGAATTTGAACTATATTTCAACGTTTTTTGATGGTTCTGAGCCACCAAACACACTTAAAGCATGCAGAATCGACTCAGAATAGGAAAAGGAGACGTTTAGGTCAATTTTATGCATTCTGGCGTTCGTAGATACAAGAAAACTGTTAAAATTCTTCAGAAACGTCACTTTTGAAGTGTTTTCTTGTACTTTTAAGCCAATCAGATACCCTACGGGCTCGGAAAGTGCAACGAAACCATCAAATTTTAGCTAGAAACTGTATTTTTGTCGATTTTTATTGAATTTGAACTATATTTCAACGTTTTTTGATGGTTCTGAGCCACAAACACACTTAAAGCATGCAGAATCGACTCAGAATAGGAAAAGGAGACGTTTAGGTCAATTTTATGCATTCTGGCGTTCGTAGATACAAGAAAACTGTTAAAATTCTTCAGAAACGTCACTTTTGAAGTGTTTTCTTGTACTTTTAAGCCAATCAGATACCCAACGGGCTCGGAAAGTGCAACGAAACCATCAAATTTTAGCTAGAAACTGTATTTTTGTCGATTTTTATTGAATTTGAACTATATTTCAACGTTTTTTGATGGTTCTGAGCCACCAAACACACTTAAAGCATGCAGAATCGACTCAGAATAGGAAAAGGAGACGTTTAGGTCAATTTTATGCATTCTGGCGTTCGTAGATACAAGAAAACTGTTAAAATTCTTCAGAAACGTCACTTTTGAAGTGTTTTCTTGTACTTTTAAGCCAATCAGATACCCTACGGGCTCGGAAAGTGCAACGAAACCATCAAATTTTAGCTAGAAACTGTATTTTTGTCGATTTTTATTGAATTTGAACTATATTTCAACGTTTTTTGATGGTTCTGAGCCACCAAACACACTTAAAGCATGCAGAATCGACTCAGAATAGGAAAAGGAGACGTTTAGGTCAATTTTATGCATTCTGGCGTTCGTAGATACAAGAAAACTGTTAAAATTCTTCAGAAACGTCACTTTTGAAGTGTTTTCTTGTACTTTTAAGCCAATCAGATACCCTACGGGCTCGGAAAGTGCAACGAAACCATCAAATTTTAGCTAGAAACTGTATTTTTGTCGATTTTTATTGAATTTGAACTATATTTCAACGTTTTTTGATGGTTCTGAGCCACCAAACACACTTAAAGCATGCAGAATCGACTCAGAATAGGAAAAGGAGACGTTTAGGTCAATTTTATGCATTCTGGCGTTCGTAGATACAAGAAAACTGTTAAAATTCTTCAGAAACGTCACTTTTGAAGTGTTTTCTTGTACTTTTAAGCCAATCAGATACCCTACGGGCTCGGAAAGTGCAACGAAACCATCAAATTTTAGCTAGAAACTGTATTTTTGTCGATTTTTATTGAATTTGAACTATATTTCAACGTTTTTTGATGGTTCTGAGCCACCAAACACACTTAAAGCATGCAGAATCGACTCAGAATAGGAAAAGGAGACGTTTAGGTCAATTTTATGCATTCTGGCGTTCGTAGATACAAGAAAACTGTTAAAATTCTTCAGAAACGTCACTTTTGAAGTGTTTTCTTGTACTTTTAAGCCAATCAGATACCCTACGGGCTCGGAAAGTGCAACGAAACCATCAAATTTTAGCTAGAAACTGTATTTTTGTCGATTTTTATTGAATTTGAACTATATTTCAACGTTTTTTGATGGTTCTGAGCCACCAAACACACTTAAAGCATGCAGAATCGACTCAGAATAGGAAAAGGAGACGTTTAGGTCAATTTTATGCATTCTGGCGTTCGTAGATACAAGGAAAACTGTTAAAATTCTTCAGAAACGTCACTTTTGAAGTGTTTTCTTGTACTTTTAAGCCAATCAGATACCCTACGGGCTCGGAAAGTGCAACGAAACCATCAAATTTTAGCTAGAAACTGTATTTTTGTCGATTTTTATTGAATTTGAACTATATTTCAACGTTTTTTGATGGTTCTGAGCCACCAAACACACTTAAAGCATGCAGAATCGACTCAGAATAGGAAAAGGAGACGTTTAGGTCAATTTTATGCATTCTGGCGTTCGTAGATACAAGAAAACTGTTAAAATTCTTCAGAAACGTCACTTTTGAAGTGTTTTCTTGTACTTTTAAGCCAATCAGATACCCTACGGGCTCGGAAAGTGCAACGAAACCATCAAATTTTAGCTAGAAACTGTATTTTTGTCGATTTTTATTGAATTTGAACTATATTTCAACGTTTTTTGATGGTTCTGAGCCACCAAACACACTTAAAGCATGCAGAATCGACTCAGAATAGGAAAAGGAGACGTTTAGGTCAATTTTATGCATTCTGGCGTTCGTAGATACAAGAAAACTGTTAAAATTCTTCAGAAACGTCACTTTTGAAGTGTTTTCTTGTACTTTTAAGCCAATCAGATACCCTACGGGCTCGGAAAGTGCAACGAAACCATCAAATTTTAGCTAGAAACTGTATTTTTGTCGATTTTTATTGAATTTGAACTATATTTCAACGTTTTTTGATGGTTCTGAGCCACCAAACACACTTAAAGCATGCAGAATCGACTCAGAATAGGAAAAGGAGACGTTTAGGTCAATTTTATGCATTCTGGCGTTCGTAGATACAAGAAAACTGTTAAAATTCTTCAGAAACGTCACTTTTGAAGTGTTTTCTTGTACTTTTAAGCCAATCAGATACCCTACGGGCTCGGAAAGTGCAACGAAACCATCAAATTTTAGCTAGAAACTGTATTTTTGTCGATTTTTATTGAATTTGAACTATATTTCAACGTTTTTTGATGGTTCTGAGCCACCAAACACACTTAAAGCATGCAGAATCGACTCAGAATAGGAAAAGGAGACGTTTAGGTCAATTTTATGCATTCTGGCGTTCGTAGATACAAGAAAACTGTTAAAATTCTTCAGAAACGTCACTTTTGAATTGTTTTCTTGTACTTTTAAGCCAATCAGATACCCTACGGGCTCGGAAAGTGCAACGAAACCATCAAATTTTAGCTAGAAACTGTATTTTTGTCGATTTTTATTGAATTTGAACTATATTTCAACGTTTTTTGATGGTTCTGAGCCACCAAACACACTTAAAGCATGCAGAATCGACTCAGAATAGGAAAAGGAGACGTTTAGGTCAATTTTATGCATTCTGGCGTTCGTAGATACAAGAAAACTGTTAAAATTCTTCAGAAACGTCACTTTTGAAGTGTTTTCTTGTACTTTTAAGCCAATCAGATACCCTACGGGCTCGGAAAGTCCAACGAAACCATCAAATTTTAGCTAGAAACTGTATTTTTGTCGATTTTTATTGAATTTGAACTATATTTCAACGTTTTTTGATGGTTCTGAGCCACCAAACACACTTAAAGCATGCAGAATCGACTCAGAATAGGAAAAGGAGACGTTTAGGTCAATTTTATGCATTCTGGCGTTCGTAGATACAAGAAAACTGTTAAAATTCTTCAGAAACGTCACTTTTGAAGTGTTTTCTTGTACTTTTAAGCCAATCAGATACCCTACGGGCTCGGAAAGTGCAACGAAACCATCAAATTTTAGCTAGAAACTGTATTTTTGTCGATTTTTATTGAATTTGAACTATATTTCAACGTTTTTTGATGGTTCTGAGCCACCAAACACACTTAAAGCATGCAGAATCGACTCAGAATAGGAAAAGGAGACGTTTAGGTCAATTTTATGCATTCTGGCGTTCGTAGATACAAGAAAACTGTTAAAATTCTTCAGAAACGTCACTTTTGAAGTGTTTTCTTGTACTTTTAAGCCAATCAGATACCCTACGGGCTCGGAAAGTGCAACGAAACCATCAAATTTTAGCTAGAAACTGTATTTTTGTCGATTTTTATTGAATTTGAACTATATTTCAACGTTTTTTGATGGTTCTGAGCCACCAAACACACTTAAAGCATGCAGAATCGACTCAGAATAGGAAAAGGAGACGTTTAGGTCAATTTTATGCATTCTGGCGTTCGTAGATACAAGAAAACTGTTAAAATTCTTCAGAAACGTCACTTTTGAATTGTTTTCTTGTACTTTTAAGCCAATCAGATACCCTACGGGCTCGGAAAGTGCAACGAAACCATCAAATTTTAGCTAGAAACTGTATTTTTGTCGATTTTTATTGAATTTGAACTATATTTCAACGTTTTTTGATGGTTCTGAGCCACCAAACACACTTAAAGCATGCAGAATCGACTCAGAATAGGAAAAGGAGACGTTTAGGTCAATTTTATGCATTCTGGCGTTCGTAGATACAAGAAAACTGTTAAAATTCTTCAGAAACGTCACTTTTGAAGTGTTTTCTTATACTTTTAAGCCAATCAGATACCCAACGGGCTCGGAAAGTGCAACGAAACCATCAAATTTTAGCTAGAAACTGTATTTTTCTCGATTTTTATTGAATTTGAACTATATTTCAACGTTTTTTGATGGTTCTGAGCCACCAAACACACTTAAAGCATGCAGAATCGACTCAGAATAGGAAAAGGAGACGTTTAGGTCAATTTTATGCATTCTGGCGTTCGTAGATACAAGAAAACTGTTCAAATTCTTCAGAAACGTCACTTTTGAAGTGTTTTCTTGTACTTTTAAGCCAATCAGATACCCTACGGGCTCGGAAAGTGCAACGAAACCATCAAATTTTAGCTAGAAACTGTATTTTTGTCGATTTTTATTGAATTTGAACTATATTTCAACGTTTTTTGATGGTTCTGAGCCACCAAACACACTTAAAGCATGCAGAATCGACTCAGAATAGGAAAAGGAGACGTTTAGGTCAATTTTATGCATTCTGGCGTTCGTAGATACAAGAAAACTGTTAAAATTCTTCAGAAACGTCACTTTTGAAGTGTTTTCTTGTACTTTTAAGCCAATCAGATACCCTACGGGCTCGGAAAGTGCAACGAAACCATCAAATTTTAGCTAGAAACTGTATTTTTGTCGATTTTTATTGAATTTGAACTATATTTCAACGTTTTTTGATGGTTCTGAGCCACCAAACACACTTAAAGCATGCAGAATCGACTCAGAATAGGAAAAGGAGACGTTTAGGTCAATTTTATGCATTCTGGCGTTCGTAGATACAAGAAAACTGTTAAAATTCTTCAGAAACGTCACTTTTGAAGTGTTTTCTTGTACTTTTAAGCCAATCAGATACCCTACGGGCTCGGAAAGTGCAACGTCTCCTTTTCCTATTCTGAGTCGATTCTGCATGCTTTAAGTGTGTTTGGTGGCTCAGAACCATCAAAAAACGTTGAAATATAGTTCAAATTCAATAAAAATCGACAAAAATACAGTTTCTAGCTAAAATTTGATGGTTTCGTTGCACTTTCCGAGCCCGTAGGGTATCTGATTGGCTTAAAAGTACAAGAAAACACTTCAAAAGTGACGTTTCTGAAGAATTTTAACAGTTTTCTTGTATCTACGAACGCCAGAATGCATAAAATTGACCTAAACGTCTCCTTTTCCTATTCTGCGTCGATTCTGCATGCTTTAAGTGTGTTTGGTGGCTCAGAACCATCAAAAAACGTTGAAATATAGTTCAAATTCAATAAAAATCGACAAAAATACAGTTTCTAGCTAAAATTTGATGGTTTCGTTGCACTTTCCGAGCCCGTAGGTTATCTGATTGGCTTAAAAGTACAAGAAAACACTTCAAAAGTGACGTTTCTGAAGAATTTTAACAGTTTTCTTGTATCTACGAACGCCAGAATGCATAAAATTGACCTAAACGTCTCCTTTTCCTATTCTGAGTCGATTCTGCATGCTTTAAGTGTGTTTGGTGGCTCAGAACCATCAAAAAACGTTGAAATATAGTTCAAATTCAATAAAAATCGACAAAAATACAGTTTCTAGCTAAAATTTGATGGTTTCGTTGCACTTTCCGAGCCCATAGGGTATCTGATTGGCTTAAAAGTACAAGAAAACACTTCAAAAGTGACGTTTCTGAAGAATTTTAACAGTTTTCTTGTATCAACGAACGCCAGAATGCATAAAATTGACCTAAACGTCCCCTTTTCCTATTCTGAGTCGATTCTGCATGCTTTAATTGTGTTTGGTGGCTCAGAACCATCAAAAAACGTTGAAATATAGTTCAAATTCAATAAAAATCGACAAAAATACAGTTTCTAGCTAAAATTTGATGGTTTCGTTGCACTTTCCGAGCCCGTAGGGTATCTGATTGGCTTAAAAGTACAAGAAAACACTTCAAAAGTGACGTTTCTGAAGAATTTTAACAGTTTTCTTGTATCTACGAACGCCAGAATGCATAAAATTGACCTAAACGTCTCCTTTTCCTATTCTGAGTCGATTCTGCATGCTTTAAGTGTGTTTGGTGGCTCAGAACCATCAAAAAACGTTGAAATATAGTTCAAATTCAATAAAAATCGACAAAAATACAGTTTCTAGCTAAAATTTGATGCTTTCGTTGCACTTTCCGAGCCCGTAGGGTATCTGATTGGCTTAAAAGTACAAGAAAACACTTCAAAAGTGACGTTTCTGAAGAATTTTAACAGTTTTCTTGTATCTACGAACGCCAGAATGCATAAAATTGACCTAAACGTCTCCTTTTCCTATTCTGAGTCGATTCTGCATGCTTTAAGTGTGTTTGGTGGCTCAGAACCATCAAAAAACGTTGAAAAATAGTTCAAATTCAATAAAAATCGACAAAAATACAGTTTCTAGCTAAAATTTGATGGTTTCGTTGCACTTTCCGAGCCCGTAGGGTATCTGATTGGCTTAAAAGTACAAGAAAACACTTCAAAAGTGACGTTTCTGAAGAATTTTAACAGTTTTCTTGTATCTACGAACGCCAGAATGCATAAAATTGACCTAAACGTCTCCTTTTCCTATTCTGAGTCTATTCTGCATGCTTTAAGTGTTTTTGGTGGCTCAGAACCATCAAAAAACGTTGAAATATAGTTCAAATTCAATAAAAATCGACAAAAATACAGTTTCTAGCTAAAATTTGATGGTTTCGTTGCACTTTCCGAGCCCGTAGGGTATCTGATTGGCTTAAAAGTACAAGAAAACACTTCAAAAGTGACGTTTCTGAAGAATTTTAACAGTTTTCTTGTATCTACGATTCTGCATGCTTTAAGTGTGTTTGGTGGCTCAGAACCATCAAAAAACGTTGAAATATAGTTCAAATTCAATAAAAATCGACAAAAATACAGTTTCTAGCTAAAATTTGATGCTTTCGTTGCACTTTCCGAGCCCGTAGGGTATCTGATTGGCTTAAAAGTACAAGAAAACACTTCAAAAGTGACGTTTCTGAAGAATTTTAACAGTTTTCTTGTATCTACGAACGCCAGAATGCATAAAATTGACCTAAACGTCTCCTTTTCCTATTCTGAGTCGATTCTGCATGCTTTAAGTGTGTTTGGTGGCTCAGAACCATCAAAAAACGTTGAAAAATAGTTCAAATTCAATAAAAATCGACAAAAATACAGTTTCTAGCTAAAATTTGATGGTTTCGTTGCACTTTCCGAGCCCGTAGGGTATCTGATTGGCTTAAAAGTACAAGAAAACACTTCAAAAGTGACGTTTCTGAAGAATTTTAACAGTTTTCTTGTATCTACGAACGCCAGAATGCATAAAATTGACCTAAACGTCTCCTTTTCCTATTCTGAGTCTATTCTGCATGCTTTAAGTGTTTTTGGTGGCTCAGAACCATCAAAAAACGTTGAAATATAGTTCAAATTCAATAAAAATCGACAAAAATACAGTTTCTAGCTAAAATTTGATGGTTTCGTTGCACTTTCCGAGCCCGTAGGGTATCTGATTGGCTTAAAAGTACAAGAAAACACTTCAAAAGTGACGTTTCTGAAGAATTTTAACAGTTTTCTTGTATCTACGAACGCCAGAATGCATAAAATTGTATTTTTGTCGATTTTTATTGAATTTGAACTATATTTCAACGTTTTTTGATGGTTCTGAGCCACCAAACACACTTAAAGCATGCAGAATCGACTCAGAATAGGAAAAGGAGACGTTTAGGTCAATTTTATGCATTCTGGCGTTCGTAGATACAAGAAAACTGTTAAAATTCTTCAGAAACGTCACTTTTGAAGTGTTTTCTTGTACTTTTAAGCCAATCAGATACCCTACGGGCTCGGAAAGTGCAACGAAACCATCAAATTTTAGCTAGAAACTGTATTTTTGTCGATTTTTATTGAATTTGAACTATATTTCAATGTTTTTTGATGGTTCTGAGCCACCAAACACACTTAAAGCATGCAGAATCGACTCAGAATAGGAAAAGGAGACGTTTAGGTCAATTTTATGCATTCTGGCGTTCGTAGATACAAGAAAACTGTTAAAATTCTTCAGAAACGTCACTTTTGAAGTGTTTTCTTGTACTTTTAAGCCAATCAGATACCCTACGGGCTCGGAAAGTGCAACGAAACCATCAAATTTTAGCTAGAAACTGTATTTTTGTCGATTTTTATTGAATTTGAACTATATTTCAACGTTTTTTGATGGTTCTGAGCCACCAAACACACTTAAAGCATGCAGAATCGACTCAGAATAGGAAAAGGAGACGTTTAGGTCAATTTTATGCATTCTGGCGTTCGTAGATACAAGAAAACTGTTAAAATTCTTCAGAAACGTCACTTTTGAAGTGTTTTCTTGTACTTTTAAGCCAATCAGATACCCAACGGGCTCGGAAAGTGCAACGAAACCATCAAATTTTAGCTAGAAACTGTATTTTTGTCGATTTTTATTGAATTTGAACTATATTTCAACGTTTTTTGATGGTTCTGAGCCACCAAACACACTTAAAGCATGCAGAATCGACTCAGAATAGGAAAAGGAGACGTTTAGGTCAATTTTATGCATTCTGGCGTTCGTAGATACAAGAAAACTGTTAAAATTCTTCAGAAACGTCACTTTTGAAGTGTTTTCTTGTACTTTTAAGCCAATCAGATACCCTACGGGCTCGGAAAGTGCAACAAAACCATCAAATTTTAGCTAGAAACTGTATTTTTGTCGATTTTTATTGAATTTGAACTATATTTCAAAGTTTTTTGATGGTTCTGAGCCACCAAACACACTTAAAGCATGCAGAATCGACTCAGAATAGGAAAAGGAGACGTTTAGGTCAATTTTATGCATTCTGGCGTTCGTAGATACAAGAAAACTGTTAAAATTCTTCAGAAACGTCACTTTTGAAGTGTTTTCTTGTACTTTTAAGCCAATCAGATACCCTACGGGCTCGGAAAGTGCAACGAAACCATCAAATTTTAGCTAGAAACTGTATTTTTGTCGATTTTTATTGAATTTGAACTATATTTCAACGTTTTTTGATGGTTCTGAGCCACCAAACACACTTAAAGCATGCAGAATCGACTCAGAATAGGAAAAGGAGACGTTTAGGTCAATTTTATGCATTCTGGCGTTCGTAGATACAAGAAAACTGTTAAAATTCTTCAGAAACGTGACTTTTGAAGTGTTTTCTTGTACTTTTAAGCCAATCAGATACCCTACGGGCTCGGAAAGTGCAACGAAACCATCAAATTTTAGATAGAAACTGTATTTTTGTCGATTTTTATTGAATTTGAACTATATTTTAACGTTTTTTGATGGTTCTGAGCCACCAAACACACTTAAAGCATGCAGAATCGACTCAGAATAGGAAAAGGAGACGTTTAGGTCAATTTTATGCATTCTGGCGTTCGTAGATACAAGAAAACTGTTAAAATTCTTCAGAAACGTCACTTTTGAAGTGTTTTCTTGTACTTTTAAGCCAATCAGATACCCTACGGGCTCGGAAAGTGCAACGAAACCATCAAATTTTAGCTAGAAACTGTATTTTTGTCGATTTTTATTGAATTTGAACTATATTTTAACGTTTTTTGATGGTTCTGAGCCACCAAACACACTTAAAGCATGCAGAATCGACTCAGAATAGGAAAAGGAGACGTTTAGGTCAATTTTATGCATTCTGGCGTTCGTAGATACAAGAAAACTGTTAAAATTCTTCAGAAACGTCACTTTTGAAGTGTTTTCTTGTACTTTTAAGCCAATCAGATACCCTACGGGCTCGGAAAGTGCAACGAAACCATCAAATTTTAGCTAGAAACTGTATTTTTGTCGATTTTTATTGAATTTGAACTATATTTCAACGTTTTTTGATGGTTCTGAGCCACCAAACACACTTAAAGCATGCAGAATCGACTCAGAATAGGAAAAGGAGACGTTTAGGTCAATTTTATGCATTCTGGCGTTCGTAGATACAAGAAAACTGTTAAAATTCTTCAGAAACGTGACTTTTGAAGTGTTTTCTTGTACTTTTAAGCCAATCAGATACCCTACGGGCTCGGAAAGTGCAACGAAACCATCAAATTTTAGATAGAAACTGTATTTTTGTCGATTTTTATTGAATTTGAACTATATTTTAACGTTTTTTGATGGTTCTGAGCCACCAAACACACTTAAAGCATGCAGAATCGACTCAGAATAGGAAAAGGAGACGTTTAGGTCAATTTTATGCATTCTGGCGTTCGTAGATACAAGAAAACTGTTAAAATTCTTCAGAAACGTCACTTTTGAAGTGTTTTCTTGTACTTTTAAGCCAATCAGATACCCTACGGGCTCGGAAAGTGCAACGAAACCATCAAATTTTAGCTAGAAACTGTATTTTTGTCGATTTTTATTGAATTTGAACTATATTTCAACGTTTTTTGATGGTTCTGAGCCACCAAACACACTTAAAGCATGCAGAATCGACTCAGAATAGGAAAAGGAGACGTTTAGGTCAATTTTATGCATTCTGGCGTTCGTAGATACAAGAAAACTGTTAAAATTCTTCAGAAACGTCACTTTTGAAGTGTTTTCTTGTACTTTTAAGCCAATCAGATACCCTACGGGCTCGGAAAGTGCAACGAAACCATCAAATTTTAGCTAGAAACTGTATTTTTGTCGATTTTTATTGAATTTGAACTATATTTCAACGTTTTTTGATGGTTCTGAGCCACCAAACACACTTAAAGCATGCAGAATCGACTCAGAATAGGAAAAGGAGACGTTTAGGTCAATTTTATGCATTCTGGCGTTCGTAGATACAAGAAAACTGTTAAAATTCTTCAGAAACGTCACTTTTGAAGTGTTTTCTTGTACTTTTAAGCCAATCACATACCCTACGGGCTCGGTAAGTGCAACGAAACCATCAAATTTTAGCTAGAAATTGTATTTTTGTCGATTTTTATTGAATTTGAACTATATTTTAACGTTTTTTGATGGTTCTGAGCCACCAAACACACTTAAAGGATGCAGAATCGACTCAGAATAGGAAAAGGAGACGTTTAGGTCAATTTTATGCATTCTGGCATTCGTAGATACAAGAAAACTGTTAAAATTCTTCAGAAACGTCACTTTTGAAGTGTTTTCTTGTACTTTTAAGCCAATCAGATACCCTAAATTCAATAAAAATCGACAAAAATACAGTTTCTAGCTAAAATTTGATGGTTTCGTTGCACTTTCCGAGCCCGTAGGGTATCTGAGTGGCTTAAAAGTACAAGAAAACACTTCAAAAGTGACGTTTCTGAAGAATTTTAACAGTTTTCTTGTATCTACGAACGCCAGAATGCATAAAATTGACCTAAACGTCTCCTTTTTCTATTCTGAGTCGATTCTGCATGCTTTAAGTGTGTTTGGTGGCTCAGAACCATCAAAAAACGTTGAAATATAGTTCAAATTCAATAAAAATCGACAAAAATACAGTTTCTAGCTAAAATTTGATGGTTTCGTTGCACTTTCCGAGCCCGTTGGGTATCTGAGTGGCTTAAAAGTACAAGAAAACACTTCAAAAGTGACGTTTCTGAAGAATTTTAACAGTTTTCTTGTATCTACGAACGCCAGAATGCATAAAATTGACCTAAACGTCTCCTTTTCCTATTCTGAGTCGATTCTGCATGCTTTAAGTGTGTTTGGTGGCTCAGAACCATCAAAAAACGTTGAAATATAGTTCAAATTCAATAAAAATCGACAAAAATACAGTTTCTAGCTAAAATTTGATGGTTTCGTTGCAATTTCCGAGCTCGTAGGGTATCTGAGTGGCTTAAAAGTACAAGAAAACACTTCAAAAGTGACGATTCTGAAGAATTTTAACAGTTTTCTTGTATCTACGAACGCCAGAATGCATAAAATTGACCTAAACGTCTCCTTTTCCTATTCTGAGTCGATTCTGCATGCTTTAAGTGTGTTTGTTGGCTCAGAACCATCAAAAAACGTTGAAATATAGTTCAAATTCAATAAAAATCGACAAAAATACAGTTTCTAGCTAAAATTTGATGGTTTCGTTGCACTTTCCGAGCCCGTAGGGTAGCTGAGTGGCTTAAAAGTACAAGAAAACACTTCAAAAGTGACGTTTCTGAAGAATTTTAACAGTTTTCTTGTATCTACGAACGCCAGAATGCATAAAATTGACCTAAACGTCTCCTTTTCCTATTCTGAGTCGATTCTGCATGCTTTAAGTGTGTTTGGTGGCTCAGAACCATCAAAAAACGTTGAAATATAGTTCAAATTCAATAAAAATCGACAAAAATACAGTTTCTAGCTAAAATTTGATGGTTTCGTTGCACTTTCCGAGCCCGTTGGGTATCTGAGTGGCTTAAAAGTACAAGAAAACACTTCAAAAGTGACGTTTCTGAAGAATTATAACAGTTTTCTTGTATCTACGAACGCCAGAATGCATAAAATTGACCTAAACGTCTCCTTTTCCTATTCTGAGTCGATTCTGCATGCTTTAAGTGTGTTTGGTGGCTCAGAACCTTCAAAAAACGTTGAAATATAGTTCAAATTCAATAAAAATCGACAAAAATACAGTTTCTAGCTAAAATTTGATGGTTTCGTTGCACTTTCCGAGCCCGTAGGGTATCTGAGTGGCTTAAAAGTACAAGAAAACACTTCAAAAGTGACGTTTCTGAAGAATTTTAACAGTTTTCTTGTATCTACGAACGCCAGAATGCATAAAATTTACCTAAACGTCTCCTTTTCCTATTCTGAGTCGATTCTGCATGCTTTAAGTGTGTTTGGTGGCTCAGAACCATCAAAAAACGTTGAAATATAGTTCAAATTCAATAAAAATCGACAAAAATACAGTTTCTAGCTAAAATTTGATGGTTTCGTTGCACTTTCCGAGCCCGTAGGGTATCTGAGTGGCTTAAAAGTACAAGAAAACACTTCAAAAGTGACGTTTCTGAAGAATTTTAACAGTTTTCTTGTATCTACGAACGCCAGAATGCATAAAATTGACCTAAACGTCTCCTTTTTCTATTCTGAGTCGATTCTGCATGCTTTAAGTGTGTTTGGTGGCTCAGAACCATCAAAAAACGTTGAAATATAGTTCAAATTCAATAAAAATCGACAAAAATACAGTTTCTAGCTAAAATTTGATGGTTTCGTTGCACTTTCCGAGCCCGTAGGGTATCTGAGTGGCTTAAAAGTACAAGAAAACACTTCAAAAGTGACGTTTCTGAAGAATTTTAACAGTTTTCTTGTATCTACGAACGCCAGAATGCATAAAATTGACCTAAACGTCTCCTTTTCCTATTCTGAGTCGATTCTGCATGCTTTAAGTGAGTTTGGTGGCTCAGAACCATCAAAAAACGTTGAAATATAGTTCAAATTCAATAAAAATCGACAAAAATACAGTTTCTAGCTAAAATTTGATGGTTTCGTTGCACTTTCCGAGCTCGTAGGGTATCTGAGTGGCTTAAAAGTACAAGAAAACACTTCAAAAGTGACGATTCTAAAGAATTTTAACAGTTTTCTTGTATCTACGAACGCCAGAATGCATAAAATTGACCTAAACGTCTCCTTTTCCTATTCTGAGTCGATTCTGCATGCTTTAAGTGTGTTTGTTGGCTCAGAACCATCAAAAAACGTTGAAATATAGTTCAAATTCAATAAAAATCGACAAAAATACAGTTTCTAGCTAAAATTTGATGGTTTCGTTGCACTTTCCGAGCCCGTAGGGTAGCTGAGTGGCTTAAAAGTACAAGAAAACACTTCAAAATTGACGTTTCTGAAGAATTTTAACAGTTTTCTTGTATTTACGAACGCCAGAATGCATAAAATTGACCTAAACGTCTCCTTTTCCTATTCTGAGTCGATTCTGCATGCTTTAAGTGTGTTTGGTGGCTCAGAACCATCAAAAAACGTTGAAATATAGTTCAAATTCAATAAAAATCGACAAAAATACAGTTTCTAGCTAAAATTTGATGGTTTCGTTGCACTTTCCGAGCCCGTAGGGTATCTGAGTGGCTTAAAAGTACAAGAAAACACTTCAAAAGTGACGTTTCTGAAGAATTTTAACAGTTTTCTTGTATCTACGAACGCCAGAATGCATAAAATTGACCTAAACGTCTCCTTTTCCTATTCTGAGTCGATTCTGCATGCTTTAAGTGTGTTTGGTGGCTCAGAACCATCAAAAAACGTTGAAATATAGTTCAAATTCAATAAAAATCGACAAAAATACAGTTTCTAGCTAAAATTTGATGGTTTCGTTGCACTTTCCGAGCCCGTAGGGTATCTGAGTGGCTTAAAAGTACAAGAAAACACTTCAAAAGTGACGTTTCTGAAGAATTTTAACAGTTTTCTTGTATCTACGAACGCCAGAATGCATAAAATTGACCTAAACGTCTCCTTTTCCTATTCTGAGTCGATTCTGCATGCTTTAAGTGTGTTTGGTGGCTCAGAACCATCAAAAAACGTTGAAATATAGTTCAAATTCAATAAAAATCGACAAAAATACAGTTTCTAGCTAAAATTTGATGGTTTCGTTGCACTTTCCGAGCCCGTAGGGTATCTGATTGGCTTAAAAGTACAAGAAAACACTTCAAAAGTGACGTTTCTGAAGAATTTTAACAGTTTTCTTGTATCTACGAACGCCAGAATGCATAAAATTGACCTAAACGTCTCCTTTTCCTATTCTGAGTCGATTCTGCATGCTTTAAGTGTGTTTGGTGGCTCAGAACCATCAAAAAACGTTGAAATATAGTTCAAATTCAATAAAAATCGACAAAAATACAGTTTCTAGCTAAAATTTGATGGTTTCGTTGCACTTTCCGAGCCCGTAGGGTATCTGATTGGCTTAAAAGTACAAGAAAACACTTCAAAAGTGACGTTTCTGAAGAATTTTAACAGTTTTCTTGTATCTACGAACGCCAGAATGCATAAAATTGACCTAAACGTCTCCTTTTCCTATTCTGAGTCGATTCTGCATGCTTTAAGTGTGTTTGGTGGCTCAGAACCATCAAAAAACGTTGAAATATAGTTCAAATTCAATAAAAATCGACAAAAATACAGTTTCTAGCTAAAATTTGATGGTTTCGTTGCACTTTCCGAGCCCGTAGGGTATCTGATTGGCTTAAAAGTACAAGAAAACACTTCAAAAGTGACGTTTCTGAAGAATTTTAACAGTTTTCTTGTATCTACGAACGCCAGAATGCATAAAATTGACCTAAACGTCTCCTTTTCCTATTCTGAGTCGATTCTGCATGCTTTAAGTGTGTTTGGTGGCTCAGAACCATCAAAAAACGTTGAAATATAGTTCAAATTCAATAAAAATCGACAAAAATACAGTTTCTAGCTAAAATTTGATGGTTTCGTTGCACTTTCCGAGCCCGTTGGGTATCTGAGTGGCTTAAAAGTACAAGAAAATACTTCAAAAGTGACGTTTCTGAAGAATTTTAACAGTTTTCTTGTATCTACGAACGCCAGAATGCATAAAATTGACCTAAACGTCTCCTTTTCCTATTCTGAGTCGATTCTGCATGCTTTAAGTGTGTTTGGTGGCTCAGAACCATCAAAAAACGTTGAAATATAGTTCAAATTCAATAAAAATCGACAAAAATACAGTTTCTAGCTAAAATTTGATGGTTTCGTTGCACTTTCCGAGTCCGTAGGGTATCTGAGTGGCTTAAAAGTACAAGAAAACACTTCAAAAGTGACGTTTCTGAAGAATTTTAACAGTTTTCTTGTATCTACGAACGCCAGAATGCATAAAATTGACCTAAACGTCTCCTTTTCCTATTCTGAGTCGATTCTGCATGCTTTAAGTGTGTTTGGTGGCTCAGAACCATCAAAAAACGTTGAAATATAGTTCAAATTCAATAAAAATCGACAAAAATACAGTTTCTAGCTAAAATTTGATGGTTTCGTTGCACTTTCCGAGCCCGTAGGGTATCTGAGTGGCTTAAAGGTACAAGAAAACACTTCAAAAGTGACGTTTCTGAAGAATTTTAACAGTTTTCTTGTATCTACGAACGCCAGAATGCATAAAATTGACCTAAACGTCTCCTTTTCCTATTCTGAGTCGATTCTGCATGCTTTAAGTGTGTTTGGTGGCTCAGAACCATCAAAAAACGTTGAAATATAGTTCAAATTCAATAAAAATCGACAAAAATACAGTTTCTAGCTAAAATTTGATGGTTTCGTTGCACTTTCCGAGCCCGTAGGGTATCTGAGTGGCTTAAAAGTACAAGAAAACACTTCAAAAGTGACGTTTCTGAAGAATTTTAACAGTTTTCTTGTATCTACGAACGCCAGAATGCATAAAATTGACCTAAACGTCTCCTTTTCCTATTCTGAGTCGATTCTGCATGCTTTAAGTGTGTTTGGTGGCTCAGAACCATCAAAAAACGTTGAAATATAGTTCAAATTCAATTAAAATCGACAAAAATACAGTTTCTAGCTAAAATTTGATGGTTTCGTTGCACTTTCCGAGCCCGTAGGGTATCTGAGTTGCTTACAAGTACAAGAAAACACTTCAAAAGTGACGTTTCTGAAGAATTTTAACAGTTTTCTTGTATCTACGAACGCCAGAATGCATAAAATTGACCTAAACGTCTCCTTTTCCTATTCTGTGTCGATTCTGCATGCTTTAAGTGTGTTTGGTGGCTCAGAACCATCAAAAAACGTTGAAATATAGTTCAAATTCAATAAAAATCGACAAAAATACAGTTTCTAGCTAAAATTTTATGGTTTCGTTGCACTTTCCGAGCCCTTAGGGTATCTGATTGGCTTAAAAGTACAAGAAAACACTTCAAAAGTGACGTTTCTGAAGAATTTTAACAGTTTTCTTGTATCTACGAACGCCAGAATGCATAAAATTGACCTAAACGTCTCCTTTTCCTATTCTGAGTCGATTCTGCATGCTTTAAGTGTGTTTGGTGGCTCAGAACCATCAAAAAACGTTGAAATATAGTTCAAATTCAATAAAAATCGACAAAAATACAGTTTCTAGCTAAAATTTGATGGTTTCGTTGCACTTTCCGAGCCCGAAGGGTATCTGATTGGCTTAAAAGTACAAGAAAACACTTCAAAAGTGACGTTTCTGAAGAATTTTAACAGTTTTCTTGTATCTACGAACGCCAGAATGCATAAAATTGACCTAAACGTCTCCTTTTCCTATTCTGAGTCGATTCTGCATGCTTTAAGTGTGTTTGGTGGCTCAGAACCATCAAAAAACGTTGAAATATAGTTCAAATTCAATAAAAATCGACAAAAATACAGTTTCTAGCTAAAATTTGATGGTTTCGTTGCACTTTCCGAGCCCGTAGGGTATCTGATTGGCTTAAAAGTACAAGAAAACACTTCAAAAGTGACGTTTCTGAAGAATTTTAACAGTTTTCTTGTATCTACGAACGCCAGAATGCATAAAATTGACCTAAACGTCTCCTTTTCCTATTCTGAGTCGATTCTGCATGCTTTAAGTGTGTTTGGTGGCTCAGAACCATCAAAAAACGTTGAAATATAGTTCAAATTCAATAATAATCGACAAAAATACAGTTTCTAGCTAAAATTTGATGGTTTCGTTGCACTTTCCGAGCCCGTAGGGTATCTGATTGGCTTAAAAGTACAAGAAAACACTTCAAAAGTGACGTTTCTGAAGAATTTTAACAGTTTTCTTGTATCTACGAACGCCAGAATGCATAAAATTGACCTAAACGTCTCCTTTACCTATTCTGAGTCGATTCTGCATGCTTTAAGTGTGTTTGGTGGCTCAGAACCATCAAAAAACGTTGAAATATAGTTCAAATTCAATAAAAATCGACAAAAATACAGTTTCTAGCTAAAATTTGATGGTTTCGTTGCACTTTCCGAGCCCGAAGGGTATCTGATTGGCTTAAAAGTACAAGAAAACACTTCAAAAGTGACGTTTCTGAAGAATTTTAACAGTTTTCTTGTATCTACGAACGCCAGAATGCATAAAATTGACCTAAACGTCTCCTTTTCCTATTCTGAGTCGATTCTGCATGCTTTAAGTGTGTTTGGTGGCTCAGAACCATCAAAAAACGTTGAAATATAGTTCAAATTCAATAAAAATCGACAAAAATACAGTTTCTAGCTAAAATTTGATGGTTTCGTTGCACTTTCCGAGCCCGTAGGGTATCTGGTTGGCTTAAAAGTACAAGAAAACACTTCAAAAGTGACGTTTCTGAAGAATTTTAACAGTTTTCTTGCATCTACGAACGCCAGAATGCATAAATTTGACCTAAACGTCTCCTTTTCCTATTCTGAGTCGATTCTGCATGCTTTAAGTGTGTTTGGTGGCTCAGAACCATCAAAAAACGTTGAAATATAGTTCAAATTCAATAAAAATCGACAAAAATACAGTTTCTAGCTAAAATTTGATGGTTTCGTTGCACTTTCCGAGCCCGTAGGGTATCTGATTGGCTTAAAAGTACAAGAAAACACTTCAAAAGTGACGTTTCTGAAGAATTTTAACAGTTTTCTTGTATCTACGAACGCCAGAATGCATAAAATTGACCTAAACGTCTCCTTTTCCTATTCTGAGTCGATTCTGCATGCTTTAAGTGTGTTTGGTGGCTCAGAACCATCAAAAAACGTTGAAATATAGCTCAAATTCAATAAAAATCGACAAAAATACAGTTTCTAGCTAAAATTTGATGGTTTCGTTGCACTTTCCGAGCCCGTAGGGTATCTGATTGGCTTAAAAGTACAAGAAAACACTTCAAAAGTGACGTTTCTGAAGAATTTTAACAGTTTTCTTGTATCTACGAACGCCAGAATGCATAAAATTGACCTAAACGTCTCCTTTTCCTATTCTGAGTCGATTCTGCATGCTTTAAGTGTGTTTGGTGGCTCAGAACCATCAAAAAACGTTGAAATATAGTTCAAATTCAATAAAAATCGACAAAAATACAGTTTCTAGCTAAAATTTGATGGTTTCGTTGCACTTTCCGAGCCCGTAGGGTATCTGAGTGGCTTAAAAGTACAAGAAAACACTTGAAAAGTGACGTTTCTGAAGAATTTTAACAGTTTTCTTGTATCTACGAACGCCAGAATGCATAAAATTGACCTAAACGTCTCCTTTTCCTATTCTGAGTCGATTCTGCATGCTTCAAGTGTGTTTGGTGACTCAGAACCATCAAAAAACGTTGAAATATAGTTCAAATTCAATAAAAATCGACAAAAATACAGTTTCTAGCTAAAATTTGATGGTTTCGTTGCACTTTCCGAGCCCGTAGGGTATCTGATTGGCTTAAAAGTACAAGAAAACACTTCAAAAGTGATGTTTCTGAAGAATTTTAACAGTTTTCTTGTATCTACGAACGCCAGAATGCATAAAATTGACCTAAACGTCTCCTTTTCCTATTCTGAGTCGATTCTGCATGCTTTAAGTGTGTTTGGTGGCTCAGAACCATCAAAAAACGTTGAAATATAGTTCAAATTCAATAAAAATCGACAAAAATACAGTTTCTAGCTAAAATTTGATGGTTTCGTTGCACTTTCCGAGCCCGTAGGGTATCTGATTGGCTTAAAAGTACAAGAAAACACTTCAAAAGTGACGTTTCTGAAGAATTTTAACAGTTTTCTTGTATCTACGAACGCCAGAATGCATAAAATTGACCTAAACGTCTCCTTTTCCTATTCTGAGTCGATTCTGCATGCTTTAAGTGTGTTTGGTGGCTCAGAACCATCAAAAAACGTTGAAATATAGTTCAAATTCAATAAAAATCGACAAAAATACAGTTTCTAGCTAAAATTTGATGGTTTCGTTGCACTTTCCGAGCCCGTAGGGTATCTGATTGGCTTAAAAGTACAAGAAAACACTTCAAAAGTGACGTTTCTGAAGAATTTTAACAGTTTTCTTGTATCTACGAACGCCAGAATGCATAAAATTGACCTAAACGTCTCCTTTTCCTATTCTGAGTCGATTCTGCATGCTTTAAGTGTGTTTGGTGGCTCAGAACCATCAAAAAACGTTGAAATATAGTTCAAATTCAATAAAAATCGACAAAAATACAGTTTCTAGCTAAAATTTGATGGTTTCGTTGCACTTTCCGAGCCCGTAGGGTATCTGATTGGCTTAAAAGTACAAGAAAACACTTCAAAAGTGACGTTTCTGAAGAATTTTAACAGTTTTCTTGTATCTACGAACGCCAGAATGCATAAAATTGACCTAAACGTCTCCTTTTCCTATTCTGAGTCGATTCTGCATGCTTTAAGTGTGTTTGGTGGCTCAGAACCATCAAAAAACGTTGAAATATAGTTCAAATTCAATAAAAATCGACAAAAATACAGTTTCTAGCTAAAATTTGATGGTTTCGTTGCACTTTCCGAGCCCGTAGAGTATCTGATTGGCTTAAAAGTACAAGAAAACACTTCAAAAGTGACGTTTCTGAAGAATTTTAACAGTTTTCTTGTATCTACGAACGCCAGAATGCATAAAATTGACCTAAACGTCTCCTTTTCCTATTCTGAGTCGATTCTGCATGCTTTAAGTGTGTTTGGTGGCTCAGAACCATCAAAAAACGTTGAAATATAGTTCAAATTCAATAAAAATCGACAAAAATACAGTTTCTAGCTAAAATTTGATGGTTTCGTTGCACTTTCCGAGCCCGTAGGGTATCTGATTGGCTTAAAAGTACAAGAAAACACTTCAAAAGTGACGTTTCTGAAGAATTTTAACAGTTTTCTTGTATCTACGAACGCCAGAATGCATAAAATTGACCTAAACGTCTCCTTTTCCTATTCTGAGTCGATTCTGCATGCTTTAAGTGTGTTTGGTGGCTCAGAACCATCAAAAAACGTTGAAATATAGTTCAAATTCAATAAAAATCGACAAAAATACAGTTTCTAGCTAAAATTTGATGGTTTCGTTGCACTTTCCGAGCCCGTAGGGTATCTGATTGGCTTAAAAGTACAAGAAAACACTTCAAAAGTGACGTTTCTGAAGAATTTTAACAGTTTTCTTGTATCTACGAACGCCAGAATGCATAAAATTGACCTAAACGTCTCCTTTTCCTATTCTGAGTCGATTCTGCATGCTTTAAGTGTGTTTGGTGGCTCAGAACCATCAAAAAAACGTTGAAATATAGCTCAAATTCAATAAAAATCGACAAAAATACAGTTTCTAGCTAAAATTTGATGGTTTCGTTGCACTTTCCGAGCCCGTAGGGTATCTGATTGGCTTAAAAGTACAAGAAAACACTTCAAAAGTGACGTTTCTGAAGAATTTTAACAGTTTTCTTGTATCTACGAACGCCAGAATGCATAAAATTGACCTAAACGTCTCCTTTTCCTATTCTGAGTCGATTCTGCATGCTTTAAGTGTGTTTGGTGGCTCAGAACCATCAAAAAACGTTGAAATATAGTTCAAATTCAATAAAAATCGACAAAAATACAGTTTCTAGCTAAAATTTGATGGTTTCGTTGCACTTTCCGAGCCCGTAGGGTATCTGATTGGCTTAAAAGTACAAGAAAACACTTCAAAAGTGACGTTTCTGAAGAATTTTAACAGTTTTCTTGTATCTACGAACGCCAGAATGCATAAAATTGACCTAAACGTCTCCTTTTCCTATTCTGAGTCGATTCTGCATGCTTTAAGTGTGTTTGGTGGCTCAGAACCATCAAAAAACGTTGAAATATAGTTCAAATTCAATAAAAATCGACAAAAATACAGTTTCTAGCTAAAATTTGATGGTTTCGTTGCACTTTCCGAGCCCGTAGGGTATCTGATTGGCTTAAAAGTACAAGAAAACACTTCAAAAGTGACGTTTCTGAAGAATTTTAACAGTTTTCTTGTATCTACGAACGCCAGAATGCATAAAATTGACCTAAACGTCTCCTTTTCCTATTCTGAGTCGATTCTGCATGCTTTAAGTGTGTTTGGTGGCTCAGAACCATCAAAAAACGTTGAAATATAGTTCAAATTCAATAAAAATCGACAAAAATACAGTTTCTAGCTAAAATTTGATGGTTTCGTTGCACTTTCCGAGCCCGTAGGGTATCTGATTGGCTTAAAAGTACAAGAAAACACTTCAAAAGTGACGTTTCTGAAGAATTTTAACAGTTTTCTTGTATCTACGAACGCCAGAATGCATAAAATTGACCTAAACGTCTCCTTTTCTAATTCTGAGTCGATTCTGCATGCTTTAAGTGTGTTTGGTGGCTCAGAACCATCAAAAAACGTTGAAATATAGTTCAAATTCAATAAAAATCGACAAAAATACAGTTTCTAGCTAAAATTTGATGGTTTCGTTGCACTTTCCGAGCCCGTAGGGTATCTGATTGGCTTAAAAGTACAAGAAAACACTTCAAAAGTGACGTTTCTGAAGAATTTTAACAGTTTTCTTGTATCTACGAACGCCAGAATGCATAAAATTGACCTAAACGTCTCCTTTTCCTATTCTGAGTCGATTCTGCATGCTTTAAGTGTGTTTGGTGGCTCAGAACCATCAAAAAACGTTGAAATATAGTTCAAATTCAATAAAAATCGACAAAAATACAGTTTCTAGCTAAAATTTGATGGTTTCGTTGCACTTTCCGAGCCCGTAGGGTATCTGATTGGCTTAAAAGTACAAGAAAACACTTCAAAAGTGACGTTTCTGAAGAATTTTAACAGTTTTCTTGTATCTACGAACGCCAGAATGCATAAAATTGACCTAAACGTCTCCTTTTCCTATTCTGAGTCGATTCTGCATGCTTTAAGTGTGTTTGGTGGCTCAGAACCATCAAAAAACGTTGAAATATAGTTCAAATTCAATAAAAATCGACAAAAATACAGTTTCTAGCTAAAATTTGATGGTTTCGTTGCACTTTCCGAGCCCGTAGGGTATCTGATTGGCTTAAAAGTACAAGAAAACACTTCAAAAGTGACGTTTCTGAAGAATTTTAACAGTTTTCTTGTATCTACGAACGCCAGAATGCATAAAATTGACCTAAACGTCTCCTTTTCCTATTCTGAGTCGATTCTGCATTCTTTAAGTGTGTTTGGTGCTCAGAACCATCAAAAAACGTTGAAATATAGTTCAAATTCAATAAAAATCGACAAAAATACAGTTTCTAGCTAAAATTTGATGGTTTCGTTGCACTTTCCGAGCCCGTAGGGTATCTGATTGGCTTAAAAGTACAAGAAAACACTTCAAAAGTGACGTTTCTGAAGAATTTTAACAGTTTTCTTGTATCTACGAACGCCAGAATGCATAAAATTGACCTAAACGTCTCCTTTTCCTATTCTGAGTCGATTCTGCATGCTTTAAGTGTGTTTGGTGGCTCAGAACCATCAAAAAACGTTGAAATATAGTTCAAATTCAATAAAAATCGACAAAAATACAGTTTCTAGCTAAAATTTGATGGTTTCGTTGCACTTTCCGAGCCCGTAGGGTATCTGATTGGCTTAAAAGTACAAGAAAACACTTCAAAAGTGACGTTTCTGAAGAATTTTAACAGTTTTCTTGTATCTACGAACGCCAGAATGCATAAAATTGACCTAAACGTCTCCTTTTCTAATTCTGAGTCGATTCTGCATGCTTTAAGTGTGTTTGGTGGCTCAGAACCATCAAAAAACGTTGAAATATAGTTCAAATTCAATAAAAATCGACAAAAATACAGTTTCTAGCTAAAATTTGATGGTTTCGTTGCACTTTCCGAGCCCGTAGGGTATCTGATTGGCTTAAAAGTACAAGAAAACACTTCAAAAGTGACGTTTCTGAAGAATTTTAACAGTTTTCTTGTATCTACGAACGCCAGAATGCATAAAATTGACCTAAACGTCTCCTTTTCCTATTCTGAGTCGATTCTGCATGCTTTAAGTGTGTTTGGTGGCTCAGAACCATCAAAAAACGTTGAAATATAGTTCAAATTCAATAAAAATCGACAAAAATACAGTTTCTAGCTAAAATTTGATGGTTTCGTTGCACTTTCCGAGCCCGTAGGGTATCTGATTGGCTTAAAAGTACAAGAAAACACTTCAAAAGTGACGTTTCTGAAGAATTTTAACAGTTTTCTTGTATCTACGAACGCCAGAATGCATAAAATTGACCTAAACGTCTCCTTTTCCTATTCTGAGTCGATTCTGCATGCTTTAAGTGTGTTTGGTGGCTCAGAACCATCAAAAAACGTTGAAATATAGTTCAAATTCAATAAAAATCGACAAAAATACAGTTTCTAGCTAAAATTTGATGGTTTCGTTGCACTTTCCGAGCCCGTAGGGTATCTGATTGGCTTAAAAGTACAAGAAAACACTTCAAAAGTGACGTTTCTGAAGAATTTTAACAGTTTTCTTGTATCTACGAACGCCAGAATGCATAAAATTGACCTAAACGTCTCCTTTTCCTATTCTGAGTCGATTCTGCATGCTTTAAGTGTGTTTGGTGGCTCAGAACCATCAAAAAACGTTGAAATATAGTTCAAATTCAATAAAAATCGACAAAAATACAGTTTCTAGCTAAAATTTGATGGTTTCGTTGCTCTTTCCGAGCCCGTAGGGTATCTGATTGGCTTAAAAGTACAAGAAAACACTTCAAAAGTGACGTTTCTGAAGAATTTTAACAGTTTTCTTGTATCTACGAACGCCAGAATGCATAAAATTGACCTAAACGTCTCCTTTTCCTATTCTGAGTCGATTCTGCATGCTTTAAGTGTGTTTGGTGGCTCAGAACCATCAAAAAACGTTGAAATATAGTTCAAATTCAATAAAAATCGACAAAAATACAGTTTCTAGCTAAAATTTGATGGTTTCGTTGCACTTTCCGAGCCCGTAGGGTATCTGATTGGCTTAAAAGTACAAGAAAACACTTCAAAAGTGACGTTTCTGAAGAATTTTAACAGTTTTCTTGTATCTACGAACGCCAGAATGCATAAAATTGACCTAAACGTCTCCTTTTCCTATTCTGAGTCGATTCTGCATGCTTTAAGTGTGTTTGGTGGCTCAGAACCATCAAAAAACGTTGAAATATAGTTCAAATTCAATAAAAATCAACAAAAATACAGTTTCTAGCTAAAATTTGATGGTTTCGTTGCACTTTCCGAGCCCGTAGGGTATCTGATTGGCTTAAAAGTACAAGAAAACACTTCAAAAGTGACGTTTCTGAAGAATTTTAACAGTGTTCTTGTATCTACGAACGCCAGAATGCATAAAATTGACCTAAACGTCTCCTTTTCCTATTCTGAGTCGATTCTGCATGCTTTAAGTGTGTTTGGTGGCTCAGAACCATCAAAAAACGTTGAAATATAGTTCAAATTCAATAAAAATCGACAAAAATACAGTTTCTAGCTAAAATTTGATGGTTTCGTTGCACTTTCCGAGCCCGTAGGGTATCTGATTGGCTTAAAAGTACAAGAAAACACTTCAAAAGTGACGTTTCTGAAGAATTTTAACAGTTTTCTTGTATCTACGAACGCCAGAATGCATAAAATTGACCTAAACGTCTCCTTTTCCTATTCTGAGTCGATTCTGCATGCTTTAAGTGTGTTTGGTGGCTCAGAACCATCAAAAAACGTTGAAATATAGTTCAAATTCAATAAAAATCGACAAAAATACAGTTTCTAGCTAAAATTTGATGGTTTCGTTGCACTTTCCGAGCCCGTAGGGTATCTGATTGGCTTAAAAGTACAAGAAAACACTTCAAAAGTGACGTTTCTGAAGAATTTTAACAGTTTTCTTGTATCTACGAACGCCAGAATGCATAAAATTGACCTAAACGTCTCCTTTTCCTATTCTGAGTCGATTCTGCATGCTTTAAGTGTGTTTGGTGGCTCAGAACCATCAAAAAACGTTGAAATATAGCTCAAATTCAATAAAAATCGACAAAAATACAGTTTCTAGCTAAAATTTGATGGTTTCGTTGCACTTTCCGAGCCCGTAGGGTATCTGATTGGCTTAAAAGTACAAGAAAACACTTCAAAAGTGACGTTTCTGAAGAATTTTAACAGTTTTCTTGTATCTACGAACGCCAGAATGCATAAAATTGACCTAAACGTCTCCTTTTCCTATTCTGAGTCGATTCTGCATGCTTTAAGTGTGTTTGGTGGCTCAGAACCATCAAAAAACGTTGAAATATAGTTCAAATTCAATAAAAATCGACAAAAATACAGTTTCTAGCTAAAATTTGATGGTTTCGTTGCACTTTCCGAGCCCGTAGGGTATCTGATTGGCTTAAAAGTACAAGAAAACACTTCAAAAGTGACGTTTCTGAAGAATTTTAACAGTTTTCTTGTATCTACGAACGCCAGAATGCATAAAATTGACCTAAACGTCTCCTTTTCCTATTCTGAGTCGATTCTGCATGCTTTAAGTGTGTTTGGTGGCTCAGAACCATCAAAAAACGTTGAAATATAGTTCAAATTCAATAAAAATCGACAAAAATACAGTTTCTAGCTAAAATTTGATGGTTTCGTTGCACTTTCCGAGCCCGTAGGGTATCTGATTGGCTTAAAAGTACAAGAAAACACTTCAAAAGTGACGTTTCTGAAGAATTTTAACAGTTTTCTTGTATCTACGAACGCCAGAATGCATAAAATTGACCTAAACGTCTCCTTTTCCTATTCTGAGTCGATTCTGCATGCTTTAAGTGTGTTTGGTGGCTCAGAACCATCAAAAAACGTTGAAATATAGTTCAAATTCAATAAAAATCGACAAAAATACAGTTTCTAGCTAAAATTTGATGGTTTCGTTGCACTTTCCGAGCCCGTAGGGTATCTGATTGGCTTAAAAGTACAAGAAAACACTTCAAAAGTGACGTTTCTGAAGAATTTTAACAGTTTTCTTGTATCTACGAACGCCAGAATGCATAAAATTGACCTAAACGTCTCCTTTTCTAATTCTGAGTCGATTCTGCATGCTTTAAGTGTGTTTGGTGGACAAAAATACAGTTTCTAGCTAAAATTTGATGGTTTCGTTGCACTTTCCGAGCCCGTAGGGTATCTGATTGGCTTAAAAGTACAAGAAAACACTTCAAAAGTGACGTTTCTGAAGAATTTTAACAGTTTTCTTGTATTTACGAACGCCAGAATGCATAAAATTGACCTAAACGTCTCCTTTTCCTATTCTGAGTCGATTCTGCATGCTTTAAGTGTGTTTGGTGGCTCAGAACCATCAAAAAACGTTGAAATATAGTTCAAATTCAATAAAAATCGACAAAAATACAGTTTCTAGCTAAAATTTGATGGTTTCGTTGCACTTTCCGAGCCCGTAGGGTATCTGATTGGCTTAAAAGTACAAGAAAACACTTCAAAAGTGACGTTTCTGAAGAATTTTAACAGTTTTCTTGTATCTACGAACGCCAGAATGCATAAAATTGACCTAAACGTCTCCTTTTCCTATTCTGAGTCGATTCTGCATGCTTTAAGTGTGTTTGGTGGCTCAGAACCATCAAAAAACGTTGAAATATAGTTCAAATTCAATAAAAATCGACAAAAATACAGTTTCTAGCTAAAATTTGATGGTTTCGTTGCACTTTCCGAGCCCGTAGGGTATCTGATTGGCTTAAAAGTACAAGAAAACACTTCAAAAGTGACGTTTCTGAAGAATTTTAACAGTTTTCTTGTATCTACGAACGCCAGAATGCATAAAATTGACCTAAACGTCTCCTTTTCCTATTCTGAGTCGATTCTGCATGCTTTAAGTGTGTTTGGTGGCTCAGAACCATCAAAAAACGTTGAAATATAGTTCAAATTCAATAAAAATCGACAAAAATACAGTTTCTAGCTAAAATTTGATGGTTTCGTTGCACTTTCCGAGCCCGTAGGGTATCTGATTGGCTTAAAAGTACAAGAAAACACTTCAAAAGTGACGTTTCTGAAGAATTTTAACAGTTTTCTTGTATCTACGAACGCCAGAATGCATAAAATTGACCTAAACGTCTCCTTTTCTAATTCTGAGTCGATTCTGCATGCTTTAAGTGTGTTTGGTGGCTCAGAACCATCAAAAAACGTTGAAATATAGTTCAAATTCAATAAAAATCGACAAAAATACAGTTTCTAGCTAAAATTTGATGGTTTCGTTGCACTTTCCGAGCCCGTAGGGTATCTGATTGGCTTAAAAGTACAAGAAAACACTTCAAAAGTGACGTTTCTGAAGAATTTTAACAGTTTTCTTGTATCTACGAACGCCAGAATGCATAAAATTGACCTAAACGTCTCCTTTTCCTATTCTGAGTCGATTCTGCATGCTTTAAGTGTGTTTGGTGGCTCAGAACCATCAAAAAACGTTGAAATATAGTTCAAATTCAATAAAAATCGACAAAAATACAGTTTCTAGCTAAAATTTGATGGTTTCGTTGCACTTTCCGAGCCCGTAGGGTATCTGATTGGCTTAAAAGTACAAGAAAACACTTCAAAAGTGACGTTTCTGAAGAATTTTAACAGTTTTCTTGTATCTACGAACGCCAGAATGCATAAAATTGACCTAAACGTCTCCTTTTCCTATTCTGAGTCGATTCTGCATGCTTTAAGTGTGTTTGGTGGCTCAGAACCATCAAAAAACGTTGAAATATAGTTCAAATTCAATAAAAATCGACAAAAATACAGTTTCTAGCTAAAATTTGATGGTTTCGTTGCACTTTCCGAGCCCGTAGGGTATCTGATTGGCTTAAAAGTACAAGAAAACACTTCAAAAGTGACGTTTCTGAAGAATTTTAACAGTTTTCTTGTATCTACGAACGCCAGAATGCATAAAATTGACCTAAACGTCTCCTTTTCCTATTCTGAGTCGATTCTGCATGCTTTAAGTGTGTTTGGTGGCTCAGAACCATCAAAAAACGTTGAAATATAGTTCAAATTCAATAAAAATCGACAAAAATACAGTTTCTAGCTAAAATTTGATGGTTTCGTTGCACTTTCCGAGCCCGTAGGGTATCTGATTGGCTTAAAAGTACAAGAAAACACTTCAAAAGTGACGTTTCTGAAGAATTTTAACAGTTTTCTTGTATCTACGAACGCCAGAATGCATAAAATTGACCTAAACGTCTCCTTTTCCTATTCTGAGTCGATTCTGCATGCTTTAAGTGTGTTTGGTGGCTCAGAACCATCAAAAAACGTTGAAATATAGTTCAAATTCAATAAAAATCGACAAAAATACAGTTTCTAGCTAAAATTTGATGGTTTCGTTGCACTTTCCGAGCCCGTAGGGTATCTGATTGGCTTAAAAGTACAAGTAAACACTTCAAAAGTGACGTTTCTGAAGAATTTTAACAGTTTTCTTGTATCTACGAACGCCAGAATGCATAAAATTGACCTAAACGTCTCCTTTTCCTATTCTGAGTCGATTCTGCATCCTTTAAGTGTGTTTGGTGGCTCAGAACCATCAAAAAACGTTGAAATATAGTTCAAATTCAATAAAAATCGACAAAAATACAGTTTCTAGCTAAAATTTGATGGTTTCGTTGCACTTTCCGAGCCCGTAGGGTATCTGATTGGCTTAAAAGTACAAGAAAACACTTCAAAAGTGACGTTTCTGAAGAATTTTAACAGTTTTCTTGTATCTACGAACGCCAGAATGCATAAAATTGACCTAAACGTCTCCTTTTCCTATTCTGAGTCGATTCTGCATGCTTTAAGTGTGTTTGGTGGCTCAGAACCATCAAAAAACGTTGAAATATAGTTCAAATTCAATAAAAATCGACAAAAATACAGTTTCTAGCTAAAATTTGATGGTTTCGTTGCACTTTCCGAGCCCGTAGGGTATCTGATTGGCTTAAAAGTACAAGAAAACACTTCAAAAGTGACGTTTCTGAAGAATTTTAACAGTGTTCTTGTATCTACGAACGCCAGAATGCATAAAATTGACCTAAACGTCTCCTTTTCCTATTCTGAGTCGATTCTGCATGCTTTAAGTGTGTTTGGTGGCTCAGAACCATCAAAAAACGTTGAAATATAGTTCAAATTCAATAAAAATCGACAAAAATAGAGTTTCTAGCTAAAATTTGATGGTTTCGTTGCACTTTCCGAGCCCGTAGGGTATCTGATTGGCTTAAAAGTACAAGAAAACACTTCAAAAGTGACGTTTCTGAAGAATTTTAACAGTTTTCTTGTATCTACGAACGCCAGAATGCATAAAATTGACCTAAACGTCTCCTTTTCCTATTCTGAGTCGATTCTGCATGCTTTAAGTGTGTTTGGTGGCTCAGAACCATCAAAAAACGTTGAAACATAGTTCAAATTCAATAAAAATCGACAAAAATACAGTTTCTAGCTAAAATTTGATGGTTTCGTTGCACTTTCCGAGCCCGTAGGGTATCTGATTGGCTTAAAAGTACAAGAAAACACGGGCTCGGAGAGTGCAACGAAACCATCAAATTTTAGCTAGAAACTGTATTTTTGTCGATTTTTATTGAATTTGAACTATATTAGTAGTTATATAGTGGGGGTTCTAGACCAGGTCAAATGAGGTCAAACTGGTCCAGCTCCCCCATTACTTTTCATCGAGCGGTCATTGACCTTTCATTTGTTGTCGAGCTTGTCGGTGCACGTGGCTGACCTTGCCAGCTGGTCCAGCTCCCCCATTACTTTTCATCGGGCGATCATTGACCTAGTCGTTGCTCGACCTTGGTCGTTTATTGCCCTCGTTCATCTCGAGATCTATCCCCTCTTTTCGTTTAGGTCGGGGAGGGATCTCGGACGCAATCTCGCATCCCCACTTCCGTTTTATACTTGTATAAAAGTCGATGGATTCGTGTGTAAGAATTAATTAGTTTTTTGAATTCAATTATTTAACACTTAGAAATGTCATCTTTCATTTCTACCTTGAATAAAGAGTCTCACTTGCAAGCTTTTGTGAGTGCGAAAACTTTAGAAGAAAATAAAAAATTTTTAACAAAAAATTTTAGTAAACTGTCTACAAAGTACGGTGACAAGATATTTGTGCAACTTGAAGAGTCTAGAACGATACTTCCACAGAGATTTACCGAAAAATTCACCGACTCAGTGATCAGCGATCTGAACCAGAAGATCGTGAACGGCTTGAAATTGTACTTGGTAAATAGAGGTCCGATCGGTCGAACCATCAATATCGAATTTATCGAAGAATGAAGAAGGCATTGGTTCATGTGGAAAACAAATCAAGTGCAGTTAGACTGCTTCGTCGTAGATTAGAATTACATTTAAAACGAATTAGTTATTTAAAAGAAGCAATTAAAATGTATGAAATAAGAACTAAATTGAATAATCTTAAGCTGTAATAGAAATTATAATAAATATTATTTAATTCGTTCGGTGTATTATTTTCCCCAGTCTCATGTAAAAAATATTTGATTGCAAACTGTCATGAATAACAGACGTGTTTGTTTCGACAAAGTTCCGGTTATTTTCTTAATAAATGATAAAGAAAGCCGAATTAATACTTGGTTATACGATGTTAAAAGATTTCAAATGAATGTGGAACGTTTCGAATTGCAAATAAAGCCCTTAATCGAAAAAATGATGGAGAAGAAGCGAAAATTTAGAGAAACAATCGAAAAATTGGATTCAGAATTGAAAATTATTCAGCAAAGAAAATCAGTTAAATAACTGTGCACATTGCGGTTAAACCACTGCGTCGTAAATTAGATTTAAATTTAAAACTTATTAGTTTCTTAAAATGTATAAAATACGAACTAGTTTGTATAATCTTAAGCTGTAATTGAAATTATAATAAATATTGTTTATTTCGTTTGGTGTATTATTTTCCCCAGTCTCATCTAAAATTATTTAATTGGGAATAACAGCAACGAATAAAAGCCGTGTTTGCTCCGACAAAACTCCTGTTATTTTCTTAATAAATAAATGTTCATCAGCAACTTTCTGCCGATTTAAGCTTATTTGTCCGTGATTATTAGAATAAAATCTCAAATGTCAGAAGGCGAGTGTGTTGTTAAAAATTAAAAAAATTGTTACTTACGACATTGAAAACAGGCAATAAAATCATCCGTTCTCCCTCGAAAACATTCAAATACACGCACACTTCACAGAAGCCACCATTTAGTTCAACAAAACCACCTTTTTCCCAAATCTTTTCACGGTAAAATTCATAAACCGAAACACGCCGCCCGTCATTATTACAACACAGAATGAAATAACGCGATGCTGTTTCAGCAAATTCTTACGGAACTGGACGCTTTTGTCGCAATAGACAGGGACGTATTCGGAAATATTAAAAAAAAAGAATTATCGCTTGAGGGTGATAAAGGGCAGAAAGTTTGTTAAAAAAATAAAAATGCATCCCTATAAACTAATGACACATTTGTGTAAAAATAAATGTGGGTTGGAGGTGCAATAATTGTTTAAATATAAAAAAAAAATGTTTTACTCGAAGACGGTAAGAGATACGAGGTTCGTGCAAAGAACAAAAAAGTTCCTAAAATACGAAACACATGCACCTGTGTCGACGGTTTTTAGTTTGAGTTTAGCATTTCGGAGAAAAGGGCAAAAGTTTGTGGTGACCAAACGGAATTAGTTAAAAATTTGTTTTTTGTGTCAAAATATTTTTGGATGAATAATCAATAGGTCCATGTAATTAAATATGTGAAAATTTGAGTTTGGGGCGCAACAATTTTTGTCAAAAAAGGTTGTCAAAATTCGAAAAAAAGTTTTCCTTGAGCAGTAGGAAAGTAAATTAGAAGTTTTGGTGAAAAAAAAAATTTAAAAAATTCAAAGAATCCAAAGAAAAATTAAAACAAAAAAAATCTCAAAAAAAAAATCCAAATTTTGAAAAGTTTGTTTTTCCACAAAATCAAATGCATATTCATGAAGTACTATCTAATCGTGTGTAAAAATGATTATGACTCATAGGTGTATCTACCGTTTAAATAGAAAAAATTTTTGTTACTCGAAAATGGTAAGAGATAGGAGGTTCGTGTATAGAGCAAAAAAGATTGACAAAAACAAATAATATCGACAGCCGTCGACGGTTTTTCGCTAACTTTTGACATGACTGTGAAAAGGGCAAAAGTTTGTGGCGCCCAAACGGTAAAACTTAAAAAATATATTTTTGTACCAAAATATTTCTGAGTGAACAGTCTATAGGTCCACTTAGCAAAATAAATATTTTTTGCTACCGTTTAGTAGTAATAACGGAAAAACGTCATAGTTCGTAAGCGGTAAGAGGTAGCATGTCGGCTCAGGGGAACGGGGAAAAGCTAAAAAAATTAAGCCATATGTTGAGCAAAAAAAATTTTCAAAAAAGTTGAAAATAAGGGAGAAAAGGGCAAAAGTTTCTAGTGTCCAAATGGTAAGAGATAGAATATCGGTTGTATACATCAAAACCTTCTTCTGGAACGAACGCATAAGTCTGCTCAAAAAAATCGATTCTGTCCACATCGACCTAGATACAGGAGCCATTTCTAGTTTTTTCGAGGTCGCTACGTAAAAATTTTTTCAGGTCGAAAAAAAGACCATCGAAAAAGGATTCGAATAAGCCCAACATGCAACACTTAAAAAAAAAAAAAAAAAAAAAAAAAAAAAGCGAAATAGGTTGTTCTTTATATGTATTGTTATATGACTACTACCATCACAACTAAATATACTAAGACATTAAAAAAAAAAATTTCAAGTTAACCAAAAACGGCTTTTTGTTGAATTTTATATGAAAACAACAAAACATCATTAAAAAACGAAAATCAAAAACCTATAAACAATCATCAAAAATCACTGCTGTGGTGGTAGATCGTGATGAGTCATATCGTGCTGCTGGACAAATAATTTAAAACGTATTAAATAACTTGTTGTTGTATTAAATCGTAGTTGCTAAATCTTTCTGAATTAGTGAAACTCTTGCATTTTCGATAAGAGAAAAACAACTGAATCGTCAACTTGAAATAAAAATTAGAGAGGGAAAAAGAGTAAAAGAAGGGATTAATTTCGTATATAAATTCAAGACTATATGAAAGATGTGATTATAACTGATTAACTAGTATCAAGAGAATTAACCAATAGATATCTAGGGACATGGGTAAGGTTATATTTTTATTACAGTATGTAAATTTCATATATTTTTTTTTGTTTTGTTTAGAGGATTTTATAGTTTGCCCATACGATAGGAGCCATCGAATGCTAGAGGGGAGACTCCAGAGGCATATATTTAGGTGTCATAGGGAGGCTTGGGAAAGGGAGCGACAGCTCCGCGAAGCTGCACTTCCCAAAGCATCACCACCGATACCATCTCAACCATCAAAATGGTTCAATTCTGAACCCCCAAAAGTAACATCACTCGAAAATTGGGACGACGACGCCAGTGGGACGTACGTTCCATCGTTGAAGGATGACTTGATGCTCGACAAGACATCAATAAATTTTTATAACGCTGTGTTCGGCAAAAATAAACAAAAATAATTTTTTGTTTTTGTCTGTCTCTACTCATTAATTTGTACCACCCTACCAGAACTTACCATCTCTACAAGCTACCTCTCTAAATACTAACAGCGATACCATTCCCAAGGAGAACATGGACTTTTGTTTAAGAAATGCTCGTGTATGGTTTGTCACAATATTCCTGATATTATCGATACATCGATCCCACTACAGTATAAACAAGAATTTGTCTTAAGAAACAAAAGCCGCTGCAAGTCACCTAATTACACCATTATTGACGATTATAGTGGTTCCAAAAATTTTAGCGAAAATGCTACAGGATATTGTTTGGCAAAACCATTGATTTGGATATATACTGCCCAACATGCAACACTTAAAAAAAAAAAAAAACAAGCGAAATAAAATACTTATATTATTTATTGATATATAAATATTACTATTACAATACAAGCACCACTATCACTACTAATTCTACTACTAAAACATTTCAACACTTTTAACGCTACTAACACTACTACTGACACTATGAGATTATATACATTTTATTTTTACATATAGTTTCTTTAATTTGTCGGATTTTTGAATACTTTTTTTCATTTCGTTTTCTGCACCCCGCAATTCACTTTGTTCTTCCACTAACTGTCTTTGGAGAGTTGCAATTTGATTTGCTAATTTTTTAATGTTTTTTTTGCACTTTTTTTGTTTTTGCACTAGTTCCCTTTGTCGCGTATTATGTCTGTCCTGCGCTGCCCTACACTTCCACTTAAAATTATACAATAATGTAGATGCATTGTCTTCGTCTTCGAATTCATCACCCGAATCATCAGGTGCAGCAGGATGAGGTGTATCAGGGGCAGGTGTTGGTTGAGACGTCGGTGGTGATGGTGATTTGCGGACCGGTTGTTGCTGCTCCTCCTGCTGCTGTTGCTGCTGCTCCTGCTCCTGCTCCTGCTGCTCTTGCTGCTCTCTCTGCCTCTGTTCGTCTTCCTCCGTAACTCCGTAAACATTACGAAGGAAAGACAAGCTTTTTCCGTGCGCCTCTAACCCCTCAAACAGTGAGGGCGTCATAGAGACGCACGGCTCCTCCAGCCCTGATATATCTAGCTGGGAAGGTGTCTGGGAGTCTTCCACAGCGGAAGTGGAGGCGTCCTCACTTTTTGTTTTTAGTTTTTCAATTTCTTCCTCAGGTAGATCTGCAAGTCTACGCAGTTTGGGCAAAGGCGGCTGAAAATAAAATAAATACTTATAAACATTTCTACATTTTATGAATATAAAAACATTTTTTTTTTTAAATTAATCAAAAATAAAAAACCTACCTGTATCACTACATCCTGGAGGATGTTAATTTTTGGTTTCTTGAGACTCAAGGAATACTTCATATTTTTTTTTTTTTCAACAATTAGCACTTAACACTAACAGACACAGAATTAAGACAAACAATTACGAGTTCCTATGCAAAATATATAGGAAAAATAATGCAGAATATGCAGAAAATAAATGGCGAAGAAGGGTGAAATGTCAAATCAGCAGTTTTACATGTCCATATATGGTCATTTAAAGATTGATTGCAATGAAGTAGGAGGGTGAAATGTCAAATCAGCAGTTTTTTCATGTCCATATATGGTCATTTAATAATTTATTGCAATTCAGCAATTCTTCAAACTATTTCCGTGTGAATTGCAATTCAGCAATTTTTTGATATTTGGTATATAAAAGTAACTTTTGTAAGCATGTGAGTACAGTTCACACATCAGATATGTTCTCATTAAAAAACACAAGTTTCATTTCTCGCAATCTTGATATATCTTCACTGAATGAAGAAAAACGTCGTATCATTCAAACAGTTGAAAGTTTGTTACATCAAAAATTTCGGTCGTCCAGAACTTTCATGGCTGGGGGATGTGCAGCGTTTCTCTTAGGTCGGACGTCTTCTTATACAGACATCGATATTTACGTCGAAGCAGATGAAAATACACAAAAATGGGCTAAGGATAACTGCGCAGACAATCACATGTCTAAATATGACTATCTTTATCAGTCCAAGTGGCCCTGCTGCTATTTGAAGTTTGATGGATTTATATTTAATATTATTTTTGTTGAACCTCGTCTTCAATTTTCGTTGGAAGCCAGAATTCTATGTATCCTTAAATCGTTCGACTTAACCGCGTGCAAAGTGGCAATACACTTTTCAAGTGGAATAAATCCTGTTCTTGTAGAATGGAAATTAACTGACCTGAACTTCGATAATGTCAAGAAAAAGGATCGCATCATTAAGTATAAGAAAAGAATTGAGAAAAATGAAAAGGAACAACGATTCGATCCCAACAGTTTGTCTATGTTGGCCTATACCGTCGTGGTAGATCATGATGACTCATATCGTGCTGCTGGACAAATACTTTGAAAGATATTTATATAACTTAATATTGTTATGCTGAATCATTGTAGTGTTGATTCCGTTAGATAAATATGTAAGAGGATATTAAATAAAACTCACAAACGTAACTAATTGTTTTATTGAACTAATATGTTTATACATTTTCAAACATTTATTGAACTATTGCATTTGCTACAGTGAGTGAAACAAATTAGTACTAAATAAAGAAACACACACACGCACAATTATTTTTGTGTGTCTTGACATGTTTCCGTTTGCCGCCTTCGAAACGATGATATATTTTTTTTAATATTTTCTGAATACGTCTCTGGCAGCGTGCGAGATCCAATGCATCGCAAGCTTTTTCGCTCTCCGTCATCTAACACCTTATTGTAATAATTTCGAAGGAATGCGGACATGTTTACGTTATTGTGGATTAATTCTGGGCGTAATTCAACGATTTCGAAACGAAATTGATATATGGCAACGATTTCATTATTTTGTACATTAATTACTGCATGTTTTTTTTTATATATATATATAAAATCTGGTGTGGATACAAAAGTTGAATATCCGAATTTAATTGGGTCGTATTTATTTATGTTAATTTTCAATCCCAAAATTTCATACAACGCCCAACCGGAATCCTTTTCTGCAAATTTCTCTAATTTTTTCATGATTTTATCAATGACGTTTTCTTCGTACCATTCTTTTAAATTTGTGTTTTGATCAATGTGTTATTTTTTGTTGAAAATGTTTTAATGTCTGTTTCACTAGAGTGCGGTTGAATAAAATTTGCCGAAAAAATTACATTTACCTTAAGCATTGAGTTTTTCACTTCTTTTTTAATTCTAAACATAAAGCATTTAAAAGATTGTTGAAAAAAAAAACTGAAGAGGATCTTTAACATGGTGGTTACTTATAAATCCTGTACGAATTCGTTGTTGAAAGCAGGATTCGACATCTTGCCATGTTACATTAGTCACCGATTTAAATTTGTTGGTTTTAATATAGCCTTCACCAGTTTTTATAGATAATAATTGTTTTTTCTTATTTAAAAGCTTTAGGTGATAAAATTTCAAATACGTCAAGCTTGTTCCTAAGGAATTTGCGTTTTCCAATATATTTTCTCAGGGGATTTTACATTTGAGTGCTTTTCTAATTATTATAATACTGTTATAACTAAAAAAATGTTTAGTTTCTTTGATTGTTTTGATTTTACTTAAGTATTCATGAATTAGCTTAAGAGAGTTTTTACATATAACCCTCACTGATTCTTGTGATTTCATTTTTTGTCGTGAAACTTGCTCACCACAGCAGAAAAAAAAAAAAAAAGAACACTACTATGACCCGTTGACTAGTTTTTTGTTTATATGTGAATTAATGAATGATTCACATAGATTTGATACTTCTGACTATGATTTATATAATATTTATGATATAGAACTTAAAAATAAGAAAGATGAAAATAACGGTAAGATTATGCTAGAATTTGTGGGTCTCAGATCTAAAATGTACGCATCTAGAACTGCAAGTTATGATTTCAATAAAAAATTAGTTAAGAAATCCAAAGGTAGTACAAAAGCATCACTTAAAACAATAACGTTTGAAAATTACAAAGATTGTTTATTTAATAATCGAAGTTACGAAAAATCCCAAAGACTCATCAAGTCCAAACATCATACTGTTTACACAGTAAAACAAGAAAAAGTAGTTCTCAGCCCCAATGATGACAAAAGAATTGTCATAAGATTCGCAACGGATACGAAACCTTGGGGATATCATATTTCGCACGTAATTTAAAAAAAGTGGGAATTGTCATATATAAGCAATTAAATTTCACTGATGTTGGTTATTTTATGATTACAATGTCTGACTTGAGACAATTTGTTGATTTACAAGCATTTTGTGCATCCGAAAGCGTGTACAAAACATATCTTAAAGCCGCTGCGAGTGATCGAACGAAATTAAATTTATTCCTTCATCTCATCGATAAAAAAGATTTTATTGTACCGGACGAAGTGTTTAAATGGATTGCCGAAAGTGAAAGTGACTTTTATACACTTGACATTTGTATTCTGCTACAAAGAAAGCAATGTGTCGATGGTTACATTGATGCATTTCTACGTGTATGCGAAAGAGACCAAATTGAAAATTTAAATTATGCTGCTTTGGAGTTTTTGATGACCACCAACTATTTGGACAATACTCTAACGTATAAATGTTTTATTTATAAATTATTGAGTGATAATCGCTGGCAGAATCTTGGAGATATATTCTATCCTGTTGAGAATATCCGGAAAAATTATCGAAGGATCGACCAGTGCGTGGATGAATTTATGTGTCGGGCTGCGTATTTGGCAAACCATAAAGCGCTCAGTACTTTCTATGAGTCTTTAGAAATAATAAATTACGATTCTTTCGCATTTCAACCTTCTCAAAATCAGGAGCACCGAAGAATTTTCAACTGGATCAAAAAGAACATTGTCAAAGGAGAAGCCAATCCTGAAATACCATTAGGATGGACAGAGGGACCGGATTCAACAAAATGGCCCTCGATTAAGTTAGATGATTATAAGAAAACTTTACATGTAATTTCTGGTAACCATGAATAAAATACACAAAAATGGGTTATATGTAGTTTTATTTACCCCCAAACATAATACAATAACAGATGAAATTATTTACATCACTCTGACGACATCTTGTGCAGGGATGTATTTTTCATTTCATCCTTATCGAAGTTCGCTGGTTTGTTTGGATAAGAACGATGTCTGGAATTCTTTAAACATATCATAGACAATTGCATACCGATTATTTGTGAAATCAACATTCATGTTTTTGTAGGGATACATGGTATCATTAAGGTACAATTTTACATCTCTCAGATTACAATGATCATATTGACTGTAGTTTTTCTTCAATTGATTTTTTCTTCCCTGTTGTAATGCAAAAATTATGTACTGTGATTTTTTTAAGAAAGCCTTAACAAAAATGGAAGGAAAAAAGCAAGGGTGGGGATTAATATGGTGTATAAATTAAAGATCACACACACACAAGAACGAATTAATAAGTTTCTTGCAAGTACATAAGTTAATACTTAACAGCAGAAATGGGTAAGCTTATACATTTTTGTTGTAGTATGTAAAGTTTTAAAAACTTTTTTTTTTTCTGTGTAGAAAAATTTATCATTTGTCCTTATGATCCTAGCCACAGGCTGTTAGAGAAGAGGTTGAGAAAACATATTTTCAACTGTCATCGGGATGCCTGGGAGAGGGAGCGAAAACTCTGGGATGACAATTCCCACTTTTTTTAAATTACGTGCGAAATATGATATCCCCAAGGTTTCGTATCCGTTGCGAATCTTATGACAATTCTTTTGTCATCATTGGGGCTGAGAACTACTTTTTCTTGTTTTACTGTGTAAACAGTATGATGTTTGGACTTGATGAGTCTTTGGGATTTTTCGTAACTTCGATTATTAAATAAACAATCTTTGTAATTTTCAAACGTTATTGTTTTAAGTGATGCTTTTGTACTACCTTTGGATTTCTTAACTAATTTTTTATTGAAATCATAACTTGCAGTTCTAGATGCGTACATTTTAGATCTGAGACCCACAAATTCTAGCATAATCTTACCGTTATTTTCATCTTTCTTATTTTTAAGTTCTATATCATAAATATTATATAAATCATAGTCAGAAGTATCAAATCTATGTGAATCATTCATTAATTCACATATAAACAAAAAACTAGTCAACGGGTCATAGTAGTGTTCTTTTTTTTTTTTCTGCTGTGGTGAGCAAGTTTCACGACAAAAAATGAAATCACAAGAATCAGTGAGGGTTATATGTAAAAACTCTCTTAAGCTAATTCATGAATACTTAAGTAAAATCAAAACAATCAAAGAAACTAAACATTTTTTTAGTTATAACAGTATAATAATAATTAGAAAAGCACTCAAATGTAAAATCCCCTGAGAAAATATATTGGAAAACGCAAATTCCTTAGGAACAAGCTTGACGTATTTGAAATTTTATCACCTAAAGCTTTTAAATAAGAAAAAACAATTATTATCTATAAAAACTGGTGAAGGCTATATTAAAACCAACAAATTTAAATCGGTGACTAATGTAACATGGCAAGATGTCGAATCCTGCTTTCAACAACGAATTCGTACAGGATTTATAAGTAACCACCATGTTAAAGATCCTCTTCAGTTTTTTTTTCAACAATCTTTTAAATGCTTTATGTTTAGAATTAAAAAAGAAGTGAAAAACTCAATGCTTAAGGTAAATGTAATTTTTTCGGCAAATTTTATTCAACCGCACTCTAGTGAAACAGACATTAAAACATTTTCAACAAAAAATAACACATTGATCAAAACACAAATTTAAAAGAATGGTACGAAGAAAACGTCATTGATAAAATCATGAAAAAATTAGAGAAATTTGCAGAAAAGGATTCCGGTTGGGCGTTGTATGAAATTTTGGGATTGAAAATTAACATAAATAAATACGACCCAATTAAATTCGGATATTCAACTTTTGTATCCACACCAGATTTTATATATATATATAAAAAAAAACATGCAGTAATTAATGTACAAAATAATGAAATCGTTGCCATATATCAATTTCGTTTCGAAATCGTTGAATTACGCCCAGAATTAATCCACAATAACGTAAACATGTCCGCATTCCTTCGAAATTATTACAATAAGGTGTTAGATGACGGAGAGCGAAAAAGCTTGCGATGCATTGGATCTCGCACGCTGCCAGAGACGTATTCAGAAAATATTAAAAAAAATATATCATCGTTTCGAAGGCGGCAAACGGAAACATGTCAAGACACACAAAAATAATTGTGCGTGTGTGTGTTTCTTTATTTAGTACTAATTTGTTTCACTCACTGTAGCAAATGCAATAGTTCAATAAATGTTTGAAAATGTATAAACATATTAGTTCAATAAAACAATTAGTTACGTTTGTGAGTTTTATTTAATATCCTCTTACATATTTATCTAACGGAATCAACACTACAATGATTCAGCATAACAATATTAAGTTATATAAATATCTTTCAAAGTATTTGTCCAGCAGCACGATATGAGTCATCATGATCTACCACGACGGTATAGGCCAACATAGACAAACTGTTGGGATCGAATCGTTGTTCCTTTTCATTTTTCTCAATTCTTTTCTTATACTTAATGATGCGATCCTTTTTCTTGACATTATCGAAGTTCAGGTCAGTTAATTTCCATTCTACAAGAACAGGATTTATTCCACTTGAAAAGTGTATTGCCACTTTGCACGCGGTTAAGTCGAACGATTTAAGGATACATAGAATTCTGGCTTCCAACGAAAATTGAAGACGAGGTTCAACAAAAATAATATTAAATATAAATCCATCAAACTTCAAATAGCAGCAGGGCCACTTGGACTGATAAAGATAGTCATATTTAGACATGTGATTGTCTGCGCAGTTATCCTTAGCCCATTTTTGTGTATTTTCATCTGCTTCGACGTAAATATCGATGTCTGTATAAGAAGACGTCCGACCTAAGAGAAACGCTGCACATCCCCCAGCCATGAAAGTTCTGGACGACCGAAATTTTTGATGTAACAAACTTTCAACTGTTTGAATGATACGACGTTTTTCTTCATTCAGTGAAGATATATCAAGATTGCGAGAAATGAAACTTGTGTTTTTTAATGAGAACATATCTGATGTGTGAACTGTACTCACATGCTTACAAAAGTTACTTTTATATACCAAATATCAAAAAATTGCTGAATTGCAATTCACACGGAAATAGTTTGAAGAATTGCTGAATTGCAATAAATTATTAAATGACCATATATGGACATGAAAAAACTGCTGATTTGACATTTCACCCTCCTACTTCATTGCAATCAATCTTTAAATGACCATATATGGACATGTAAAACTGCTGATTTGACATTTCACCCTTCTTCGCCATTTATTTTCTGCATATTCTGCATTATTTTTCCTATATATTTTGCATAGGAACTCGTAATTGTTTGTCTTAATTCTGTGTCTGTTAGTGTTAAGTGCTAATTGTTGAAAAAAAAAAAAATATGAAGTATTCCTTGAGTCTCAAGAAACCAAAAATTAACATCCTCCAGGATGTAGTGATACAGGTAGGTTTTTTATTTTTGATTAATTTAAAAAAAAAAATGTTTTTATATTCATAAAATGTAGAAATGTTTATAAGTATTTATTTTATTTTCAGCCGCCTTTGCCCAAACTGCGTAGACTTGCAGATCTACCTGAGGAAGAAATTGAAAAACTAAAAACAAAAAGTGAGGACGCCTCCACTTCCGCTGTGGAAGACTCCCAGACACCTTCCCAGCTAGATATATCAGGGCTGGAGGAGCCGTGCGTCTCTATGACGCCCTCACTGTTTGAGGGGTTAGAGGCGCACGGAAAAAGCTTGTCTTTCCTTCGTAATGTTTACGGAGTTACGGAGGAAGACGAACAGAGGCAGAGAGAGCAGCAAGAGCAGCAGGAGCAGGAGCAGGAGCAGCAGCAACAGCAGCAGGAGGAGCAGCAACAACCGGTCCGCAAATCACCATCACCACCGACGTCTCAACCAACACCTGCCCCTGATACACCTCATCCTGCTGCACCTGATGATTCGGGTGATGAATTCGAAGACGAAGACAATGCATCTACATTATTGTATAATTTTAAGTGGAAGTGTAGGGCAGCGCAGGACAGACATAATACGCGACAAAGGGAACTAGTGCAAAAACAAAAAAAGTGCAAAAAAAACATTAAAAAATTAGCAAATCAAATTGCAACTCTCCAAAGACAGTTAGTGGAAGAACAAAGTGAATTGCGGGGTGCAGAAAACGAAATGAAAAAAAGTATTCAAAAATCCGACAAATTAAAGAAACTATATGTAAAAATAAAATGTATATAATCTCATAGTGTCAGTAGTAGTGTTAGTAGCGTTAAAAGTGTTGAAATGTTTTAGTAGTAGAATTAGTAGTGATAGTGGTGCTTGTATTGTAATAGTAATATTTATATATCAATAAATAATATAAGTATTTTATTTCGCTTGTTTTTTTTTTTTTTTAAGTGTTGCATGTTGGGCAGTATATATCCAAATCAATGGTTTTGCCAAACAATATCCTGTAGCATTTTCGCTAAAATTTTTGGAACCACTATAATCGTCAATAATGGTGTAATTAGGTGACTTGCAGCGGCTTTTGTTTCTTAAGACAAATTCTTGTTTATACTGTAGTGGGATCGATGTATCGATAATATCAGGAATATTGTGACAAACCATACACGAGCATTTCTTAAACAAAAGTCCATGTTCTCCTTGGGAATGGTATCGCTGTTAGTATTTAGAGAGGTAGCTTGTAGAGATGGTAAGTTCTGGTAGGGTGGTACAAATTAATGAGTAGAGACAGACAAAAACAAAAAATTATTTTTGTTTATTTTTGCCGAACACAGCGTTATAAAAATTTATTGATGTCTTGTCGAGCATCAAGTCATCCTTCAACGATGGAACGTACGTCCCACTGGCGTCGTCGTCCCAATTTTCGAGTGATGTTACTTTTGGGGGTTCAGAATTGAACCATTTTGATGGTTGAGATGGTATCGGTGGTGATGCTTTGGGAAGTGCAGCTTCGCGGAGCTGTCGCTCCCTTTCCCAAGCCTCCCTATGACACCTAAATATATGCCTCTGGAGTCTCCCCTCTAGCATTCGATGGCTCCTATCGTATGGGCAAACTATAAAATCCTCTAAACAAAACAAAAAAAAATATATGAAATTTACATACTGTAATAAAAATATAACCTTACCCATGTCCCTAGATATCTATTGGTTAATTCTCTTGATACTAGTTAATCAGTTATAATCACATCTTTCATATAGTCTTGAATTTATATACGAAATTAATCCCTTCTTTTACTCTTTTTCCCTCTCTAATTTTTATTTCAAGTTGACGATTCAGTTGTTTTTCTCTTATCGAAAATGCAAGAGTTTCACTAATTCAGAAAGATTTAGCAACTACGATTTAATACAACAACAAGTTATTTAATACGTTTTAAATTATTTGTCCAGCAGCACGATATGACTCATCACGATCTACCACCACAGCAGTGATTTTTGATGATTGTTTATAGGTTTTTGATTTTCGTTTTTTAATGATGTTTTGTTGTTTTCATATAAAATTCAACAAAAAGCCGTTTTTGGTTAACTTGAAATTTTTTTTTTTAATGTCTTAGTATATTTAGTTGTGATGGTAGTAGTCATATAACAATACATATAAAGAACAACCTATTTCGCTTTTTTTTTTTTTTTTTTTTTTTTTTTTTAAGTGTTGCATGTTGGGCTTATTCGAATCCTTTTTCGATGGTCTTTTTTTCGACCTGAAAAAATTTTTACGTAGCGACCTCGAAAAAACTAGAAATGGCTCCTGTATCTAGGTCGATGTGGACAGAATCGATTTTTTTGAGCAGACTTATGCGTTCGTTCCAGAAGAAGGTTTTGATGTATACAACCGATATTCTATCTCTTACCATTTGGACACTAGAAACTTTTGCCCTTTTCTCCCTTATTTTCAACTTTTTTGAAAATTTTTTTTGCTCAACATATGGCTTAATTTTTTTAGCTTTTCCCCGTTCCCCTGAGCCGACATGCTACCTCTTACCGCTTACGAACTATGACGTTTTTCCGTTATTACTACTAAACGGTAGCAAAAAATATTTATTTTGCTAAGTGGACCTATAGACTGTTCACTCAGAAATATTTTGGTACAAAAATATATTTTTTAAGTTTTACCGTTTGGGCGCCACAAACTTTTGCCCTTTTCACAGTCATGTCAAAAGTTAGCGAAAAACCGTCGACGGCTGTCGATATTATTTGTTTTTGTCAATCTTTTTTGCTCTATACACGAACCTCCTATCTCTTACCATTTTCGAGTAACAAAAATTTTTTCTATTTAAACGGTAGATACACCTATGAGTCATAATCATTTTTACACACGATTAGATAGTACTTCATGAATATGCATTTGATTTTGTGGAAAAACAAACTTTTCAAAATTTGGATTTTTTTTTTGAGATTTTTTTTGTTTTAATTTTTCTTTGGATTCTTTGAATTTTTTAAATTTTTTTTTTCACCAAAACTTCTAATTTACTTTCCTACTGCTCAAGGAAAACTTTTTTTCGAATTTTGACAACCTTTTTTGACAAAAATTGTTGCGCCCCAAACTCAAATTTTCACATATTTAATTACATGGACCTATTGATTATTCATCCAAAAATATTTTGACACAAAAAACAAATTTTTAACTAATTCCGTTTGGTCACCACAAACTTTTGCCCTTTTCTCCGAAATGCTAAACTCAAACTAAAAACCGTCGACACAGGTGCATGTGTTTCGTATTTTAGGAACTTTTTTGTTCTTTGCACGAACCTCGTATCTCTTACCGTCTTCGAGTAAAACATTTTTTTTTTATATTTAAACAATTATTGCACCTCCAACCCACATTTATTTTTACACAAATGTGTCATTAGTTTATAGGGATGCATTTTTATTTTTTTAACAAACTTTCTGCCCTTTATCACCCTCAAGCGATAATTCTTTTTTTTTAATATTTCCGAATACGTCCCTGTCTATTGCGACAAAAGCGTCCAGTTCCGTAAGAATTTGCTGAAACAGCATCGCGTTATTTCATTCTGTGTTGTAATAATGACGGGCGGCGTGTTTCGGTTTATGAATTTTACCGTGAAAAGATTTGGGAAAAAGGTGGTTTTGTTGAACTAAATGGTGGCTTCTGTGAAGTGTGCGTGTATTTGAATGTTTTCGAGGGAGAACGGATGATTTTATTGCCTGTTTTCAATGTCGTAAGTAACAATTTTTTTAATTTTTAACAACACACTCGCCTTCTGACATTTGAGATTTTATTCTAATAATCACGGACAAATAAGCTTAAATCGGCAGAAAGTTGCTGATGAACATTTATTTATTAAGAAAATAACAGGAGTTTTGTCGGAGCAAACACGGCTTTTATTCGTTGCTGTTATTCCCAATTAAATAATTTTAGATGAGACTGGGGAAAATAATACACCAAACGAAATAAACAATATTTATTATAATTTCAATTACAGCTTAAGATTATACAAACTAGTTCGTATTTTATACATTTTAAGAAACTAATAAGTTTTAAATTTAAATCTAATTTACGACGCAGTGGTTTAACCGCAATGTGCACAGTTATTTAACTGATTTTCTTTGCTGAATAATTTTCAATTCTGAATCCAATTTTTCGATTGTTTCTCTAAATTTTCGCTTCTTCTCCATCATTTTTTCGATTAAGGGCTTTATTTGCAATTCGAAACGTTCCACATTCATTTGAAATCTTTTAACATCGTATAACCAAGTATTAATTCGGCTTTCTTTATCATTTATTAAGAAAATAACCGGAACTTTGTCGAAACAAACACGTCTGTTATTCATGACAGTTTGCAATCAAATATTTTTTACATGAGACTGGGGAAAATAATACACCGAACGAATTAAATAATATTTATTATAATTTCTATTACAGCTTAAGATTATTCAATTTAGTTCTTATTTCATACATTTTAATTGCTTCTTTTAAATAACTAATTCGTTTTAAATGTAATTCTAATCTACGACGAAGCAGTCTAACTGCACTTGATTTGTTTTCCACATGAACCAATGCCTTCTTCATTCTTCGATAAATTCGATATTGATGGTTCGACCGATCGGACCTCTATTTACCAAGTACAATTTCAAGCCGTTCACGATCTTCTGGTTCAGATCGCTGATCACTGAGTCGGTGAATTTTTCGGTAAATCTCTGTGGAAGTATCGTTCTAGACTCTTCAAGTTGCACAAATATCTTGTCACCGTACTTTGTAGACAGTTTACTAAAATTTTTTGTTAAAAATTTTTTATTTTCTTCTAAAGTTTTCGCACTCACAAAAGCTTGCAAGTGAGACTCTTTATTCAAGGTAGAAATGAAAGATGACATTTCTAAGTGTTAAATAATTGAATTCAAAAAACTAATTAATTCTTACACACGAATCCATCGACTTTTATACAAGTATAAAACGGAAGTGGGGATGCGAGATTGCGTCCGAGATCCCTCCCCGACCTAAACGAAAAGAGGGGATAGATCTCGAGATGAACGAGGGCAATAAACGACCAAGGTCGAGCAACGACTAGGTCAATGATCGCCCGATGAAAAGTAATGGGGGAGCTGGACCAGCTGGCAAGGTCAGCCACGTGCACCGACAAGCTCGACAACAAATGAAAGGTCAATGACCGCTCGATGAAAAGTAATGGGGGAGCTGGACCAGTTTGACCTCATTTGACCTGGTCTAGAACCCCCACTATATAACTACTTATCTGATTGGCTTAAAAGTACAAGAAAACACTTCAAAAGTGACGTTTCTGAAGAATTTTAACAGTTTTCTTGTATCTACGAACGCCAGAATGCATAAAATTGACCTAGACGTCTCCTTTTCCTATTCTGAGTCGATTCTGCATGCTTTAAGTGTGATTGGTGGCTCAGAACCATCAAAAAACGTTGAAATATAGTTCAAATTCAATAAAAATCGACAAAAATACAGTTTCTAGCTAAAATTTGATGGTTTCGTTGCACTTTCCGAGCCCGTAGGGTATCTGATTGGCTTAAAAGTACAAGAAAACACTTCAAAAGTGACGTTTCTGAAGAATTTTAACAGTTTTCTTGTATCTACGAACGCCAGAATGCATAAAATTGACCTAAACGTCTCCTTTTCCTATTCTGAGTCGATTCTGCATGCTTTAAGTGTGTTTGGTGGCTCAGAACCATCAAAAAACGTTGAAATATAGTTCAAATTCAATAAAAATCGACAAAAATACAGTTTCTAGCTAAAATTTGATGGTTTCGTTGCACTTTCCGAGCCCGTAGGGTATCTGATTGGCTTAAAAGTACAAGAAAACACTTCAAAAGTGACGTTTCTGAAGAATTTTAACAGTTTTCTTGTATCTACGAACGCCAGAATGCATAAAATTGACCTAAACGTCTCCTTTTCCTATTCTGAGTCGATTCTGCATGCTTTAAGTGTGTTTGGTGGCTCAGAACCATCAAAAAACGTTGAAATATAGTTCAAATTCAATAAAAATCGACAAAAATACAGTTTCTAGCTAAAATTTGATGGTTTCGTTGCACTTTCCGAGCCCGTAGGGTATCTGATTGGCTTAAAAGTACAAGAAAACACTTCAAAAGTGACGTTTCTGAAGAATTTTAACAGTTTTCTTGTATCTACGAACGCCAGAATGCATAAAATTGACCTAAACGTCTCCTTTTCCAATTCTGAGTCGATTCTGCATGCTTTAAGTGTGTTTGGTGGCTCAGAACCATCAAAAAACGTTGAAATATAGTTCAAATTCAATAAAAATCGACAAAAATACAGTTTCTAGCTAAAATTTGATGGTTTCGTTGCACTTTCCGAGCCCGTAGGGTATCTGATTGGCTTAAAAGTACAAGAAAACACTTCAAAAGTGACGTTTCTGAAGAATTTTAACAGTTTTCTTGTATCTACGAACGCCAGAATGCATAAAATTGACCTAAACGTCTCCTTTTCCTATTCTGAGTCGATTCTGCATGCTTTAAGTGTGTTTGGTGGCTCAGAACCATCAAAAAACGTTGAAATATAGTTCAAATTCAATAAAAATCGACAAAAATACAGTTTCTAGCTAAAATTTGATGGTTTCGCTGCACTTTCCGAGCCCGTAGGGTATCTGATTGGCTTAAAAGTACAAGAAAACACTTCAAAAGTGACGTTTCTGAAGAATTTTAACAGTTTTCTTGTATCTACGAACGCCAGAATGCATAAAATTGACCTAAACGTCTCCTTTTCCTATTCTGAGTCGATTCTGCATGCTTTAAGTGTGTTTGGTGGCTCAGAACCATCAAAAAACGTTGAAATATAGTTCAAATTCAATAAAAATCGACAAAAATACAGTTTCTAGCTAAAATTTGATGGTTTCGTTGCACTTTCCGAGCCCGTAGGGTATCTGATTGGCTTAAAAGTACAAGAAAACACTTCAAAAGTGACGTTTCTGAAGAATTTTAACAGTTTTCTTGTATCTACGAACGCCAGAATGCATAAAATTGACCTAAACGTCTCCTTTTCCTATTCTGAGTCGATTCTGCATGCTTTAAGTGTGTTTGGTGGCTCAGAACCATCAAAAAACGTTGAAATATAGTTCAAATTCAATAAAAATCGACAAAAATACAGTTTCTAGCTAAAATTTGATGGTTTCGTTGCACTTTCCAAGCCCGTAGGGTATCTGATTGGCTTAAAAGTACAAGAAAACACTTCAAAAGTGACGTTTCTGAAGAATTTTAACAGTTTTCTTGTATCTACGAACGCCAGAATGCATAAAATTGACCTAAACGTCTCCTTTTCCTATTCTGAGTCGATTCTGCATGCTTTAAGTGTGTTTGGTGGCTCAGAACCATCAAAAAACGTTGAAATATAGTTCAAATTCAATAAAAATCGACAAAAATACAGTTTCTAGCTAAAATTTGATGGTTTCGTTGCACTTTCCGAGCCCGTAGGGTATCTGATGGGCTTAAAAGTACAAGAAAACACTTCAAAAGTGACGTTTCTGAAGAATTTTAACAGTTTTCTTGTATCTACGAACGCCAGAATGCATAAAATTGACCTAAACGTCTCCTTTTCCTATTCTGAGTCGATTCTGCATGCTTTAAGTGTGTTTGGTGGCTCAGAACCATCAAAAAACGTTGAAATATAGTTCAAATTCAATAAAAATCCACAAAAATACAGTTTCTAGCTAAAATTTGATGGTTTCGTTGCACTTTCCGAGCCCGTAATGTATCTGATTGGCTTAAAAGTACAAGAAAACACTTCAAAAGTGACGTTTCTGAAGAATTTTAACAGTTTTCTTGTATCTACGAACGCCAGAATGCATAAAATTGACCTAAACGTCTCCTTTTCCTATTCTGAGTCGATTCTGCATGCTTTAAGTGTGTTTGGTGGCTCAGAACCATCAAAAAACGTTGAAATATAGTTCAAATTCAATAAAAATCGACAAAAATACAGTTTCTAGCTAAAATTTTATGGTTTCGTTGCACTTTCCGAGCCCGTTGGGTATCTGATTGGCTTAAAAGTACAAGAAAACACTTCAAAAGTGACGTTTCTGAAGAATTTTAACAGTTTTCTTGTATCTACGAACGCCAGAATGCATAAAATTGACCTAAACGTCTCCTTTTCCTATTCTGAGTCGATTCTGCATGCTTTAAGTGTGTTTGGTGGCTCAGAACCATCAAAAAACGTTGAAATATAGTTCAAATTCAATAAAAATCGACAAAAATACAGTTTCTAGCTAAAATTTGATGGTTTCGTTGCACTTTAAGAGCCCGTAGGGTATCTGATTGGCTTAAAAGTACAAGAAAACACTTCAAAAGTGACGTTTCTGAAGAATTTTAACAGTTTTCTTGTATCTACGAACGCCAGAATGCATAAAATTGACCTAAACGTCTCCTTTTCCTATTCTGAGTCGATTCTGCATGCTTTAAGTGTGTTTGGTGGCTCAGAACCATCAAAAAACGTTGAAATATAGTTCAAATTCAATAAAAATCGACAAAAATACAGTTTCTAGCTAAAATTTGATGGTTTCGTTGCACTTTCCGAGCCCGTAGGGTATCTGATTGGCTTAAAAGTACAAGAAAACACTTCAAAAGTGACGTTTCTGAAGAATTTAACAGTTTTCTTGTATCTACGAACGCCAGAATGCATAAAATTGACCTAAACGTCTCCTTTTCCTATTCTGAGTCGATTCTGCATGCTTTAAGTGTGTTTGGTGGCTCAGAACCATCAAAAAACGTTGAAATATAGTTCAAATTCAATAAAAATCGACAAAAATACAGTTTCTAGCTAAAATTTGATGGTTTCGTTGCACTTTCCAAGCCCGTAGGGTATCTGATTGGCTTAAAAGTACAAGAAAACACTTCAAAAGTGACGTTTCTGAAGAATTTTAACAGTTTTCTTGTATCTACGAACGCCAGAATGCATAAAATTGACCTAAACGTCTCCTTTTCCTATTCTGAGTCGATTCTGCATGCTTTAAGTGTGTTTGGTGGCTCAGAACCATCAAAAAACGTTGAAATATAGTTCAAATTCAATAAAAATCGACAAAAATACAGTTTCTAGCTAAAATTTGATGGTTTCGTTGCACTTTCCGAGCCCGTAGGGTATCTGATGGGCTTAAAAGTACAAGAAAACACTTCAAAAGTGACGTTTCTGAAGAATTTTAACAGTTTTCTTGTATCTACGAACGCCAGAATGCATAAAATTGACCTAAACGTCTCCTTTTCCTATTCTGAGTCGATTCTGCATGCTTTAAGTGTGTTTGGTGGCTCAGAACCATCAAAAAACGTTGAAATATAGTTCAAATTCAATAAAAATCGACAAAAATACAGTTTCTAGCTAAAATTTGATGGTTTCGTTGCACTTTCCAAGCCCGTAGGGTATCTGATTGGCTTAAAAGTACAAGAAAACACTTCAAAAGTGACGTTTCTGAAGAATTTTAACAGTTTTCTTGTATCTACGAACGCCAGAATGCATAAAATTGACCTAAACGTCTCCTTTTCCTATTCTGAGTCGATTCTGCATGCTTTAAGTGTGTTTGGTGGCTCAGAACCATCAAAAAACGTTGAAATATAGTTCAAATTCAATAAAAATCGACAAAAATACAGTTTCTAGCTAAAATTTGATGGTTTCGTTGCACTTTCCGAGCCCGTAGGGTATCTGATGGGCTTAAAAGTACAAGAAAACACTTCAAAAGTGACGTTTCTGAAGAATTTTAACAGTTTTCTTGTATCTACGAACGCCAGAATGCATAAAATTGACCTAAACGTCTCCTTTTCCTATTCTGAGTCGATTCTGCATGCTTTAAGTGTGTTTGGTGGCTCAGAACCATCAAAAAACGTTGAAATATAGTTCAAATTCAATAAAAATCCACAAAAATACAGTTTCTAGCTAAAATTTGATGGTTTCGTTGCACTTTCCGAGCCCGTAATGTATCTGATTGGCTTAAAAGTACAAGAAAACACTTCAAAAGTGACGTTTCTGAAGAATTTTAACAGTTTTCTTGTATCTACGAACGCCAGAATGCATAAAATTGACCTAAACGTCTCCTTTTCCTATTCTGAGTCGATTCTGCATGCTTTAAGTGTGTTTGGTGGCTCAGAACCATCAAAAAACGTTGAAATATAGTTCAAATTCAATAAAAATCGACAAAAATACAGTTTCTAGCTAAAATTTTATGGTTTCGTTGCACTTTCCGAGCCCGTTGGGTATCTGATTGGCTTAAAAGTACAAGAAAACACTTCAAAAGTGACGTTTCTGAAGAATTTTAACAGTTTTCTTGTATCTACGAACGCCAGAATGCATAAAATTGACCTAAACGTCTCCTTTTCCTATTCTGAGTCGATTCTGCATGCTTTAAGTGTGTTTGGTGGCTCAGAACCATCAAAAAACGTTGAAATATAGTTCAAATTCAATAAAAATCGACAAAAATACAGTTTCTAGCTAAAATTTGATGGTTTCGTTGCACTTTAAGAGCCCGTAGGGTATCTGATTGGCTTAAAAGTACAAGAAAACACTTCAAAAGTGACGTTTCTGAAGAATTTTAACAGTTTTCTTGTATCTACGAACGCCAGAATGCATAAAATTGACCTAAACGTCTCCTTTTCCTATTCTGAGTCGATTCTGCATGCTTTAAGTGTGTTTGGTGGCTCAGAACCATCAAAAAACGTTGAAATATAGTTCAAATTCAATAAAAATCGACAAAAATACAGTTTCTAGCTAAAATTTGATGGTTTCGTTGCACTTTCCGAGCCCGTAGGGTATCTGATTGGCTTAAAAGTACAAGAAAACACTTCAAAAGTGACGTTTCTGAAGAATTTAACAGTTTTCTTGTATCTACGAACGCCAGAATGCATAAAATTGACCTAAACGTCTCCTTTTCCTATTCTGAGTCGATTCTGCATGCTTTAAGTGTGTTTGGTGGCTCAGAACCATCAAAAAACGTTGAAATATAGTTCAAATTCAATAAAAATCGACAAAAATACAGTTTCTAGCTAAAATTTGATGGTTTCGTTGCACTTTCCGAGCCCGTAGGGTATCTGATTGGCTTAAAAGTACAAGAAAACACTTCAAAAGTGACGTTTCTGAAGAATTTTAACAGTTTTCTTGTATCTACGAACGCCAGAATGCATAAAATTGACCTAAACGTCTCCTTTTCCTATTCTGAGTCGATTCTGCATGCTTTAAGTGTGTTTGGTGGCTCAGAACCATCAAAAAACGTTGAAATATAGTTCAAATTCAATAAAAATCGACAAAAATACAGTTTCTAGCTAAAATTTGATGGTTTCGCTGCACTTTCCGAGCCCGTAGGGTATCTGATTGGCTTAAAAGTACAAGAAAACACTTCAAAAGTGACGTTTCTGAAGAATTTTAACAGTTTTCTTGTATCTACGAACGCCAGAATGCATAAAATTGACCTAAACGTCTCCTTTTCCTATTCTGAGTCGATTCTGCATGCTTTAAGTGTGTTTGGTGGCTCAGAACCATCAAAAAACGTTGAAATATAGTTCAAATTCAATAAAAATCGACAAAAATACAGTTTCTAGCTAAAATTTGATGGTTTCGTTGCACTTTCCGAGCCCGTAGGGTATCTGATTGGCTTAAAAGTACAAGAAAACACTTCAAAAGTGACGTTTCTGAAGAATTTTAACAGTTTTCTTGTATCTACGAACGCCAGAATGCATAAAATTGACCTAAACGTCTCCTTTTCCTATTCTGAGTCGATTCTGCATGCTTTAAGTGTGTTTGGTGGCTCAGAACCATCAAAAAACGTTGAAATATAGTTCAAATTCAATAAAAATCGACAAAAATACAGTTTCTAGCTAAAATTTGATGGTTTCGTTGCACTTTCCAAGCCCGTAGGGTATCTGATTGGCTTAAAAGTACAAGAAAACACTTCAAAAGTGACGTTTCTGAAGAATTTTAACAGTTTTCTTGTATCTACGAACGCCAGAATGCATAAAATTGACCTAAACGTCTCCTTTTCCTATTCTGAGTCGATTCTGCATGCTTTAAGTGTGTTTGGTGGCTCAGAACCATCAAAAAACGTTGAAATATAGTTCAAATTCAATAAAAATCGACAAAAATACAGTTTCTAGCTAAAATTTGATGGTTTCGTTGCACTTTCCGAGCCCGTAGGGTATCTGATGGGCTTAAAAGTACAAGAAAACACTTCAAAAGTGACGTTTCTGAAGAATTTTAACAGTTTTCTTGTATCTACGAACGCCAGAATGCATAAAATTGACCTAAACGTCTCCTTTTCCTATTCTGAGTCGATTCTGCATGCTTTAAGTGTGTTTGGTGGCTCAGAACCATCAAAAAACGTTGAAATATAGTTCAAATTCAATAAAAATCCACAAAAATACAGTTTCTAGCTAAAATTTGATGGTTTCGTTGCACTTTCCGAGCCCGTAATGTATCTGATTGGCTTAAAAGTACAAGAAAACACTTCAAAAGTGACGTTTCTGAAGAATTTTAACAGTTTTCTTGTATCTACGAACGCCAGAATGCATAAAATTGACCTAAACGTCTCCTTTTCCTATTCTGAGTCGATTCTGCATGCTTTAAGTGTGTTTGGTGGCTCAGAACCATCAAAAAACGTTGAAATATAGTTCAAATTCAATAAAAATCGACAAAAATACAGTTTCTAGCTAAAATTTTATGGTTTCGTTGCACTTTCCGAGCCCGTTGGGTATCTGATTGGCTTAAAAGTACAAGAAAACACTTCAAAAGTGACGTTTCTGAAGAATTTTAACAGTTTTCTTGTATCTACGAACGCCAGAATGCATAAAATTGACCTAAACGTCTCCTTTTCCTATTCTGAGTCGATTCTGCATGCTTTAAGTGTGTTTGGTGGCTCAGAACCATCAAAAAACGTTGAAATATAGTTCAAATTCAATAAAAATCGACAAAAATACAGTTTCTAGCTAAAATTTGATGGTTTCGTTGCACTTTAAGAGCCCGTAGGGTATCTGATTGGCTTAAAAGTACAAGAAAACACTTCAAAAGTGACGTTTCTGAAGAATTTTAACAGTTTTCTTGTATCTACGAACGCCAGAATGCATAAAATTGACCTAAACGTCTCCTTTTCCTATTCTGAGTCGATTCTGCATGCTTTAAGTGTGTTTGGTGGCTCAGAACCATCAAAAAACGTTGAAATATAGTTCAAATTCAATAAAAATCGACAAAAATACAGTTTCTAGCTAAAATTTGATGGTTTCGTTGCACTTTCCGAGCCCGTAGGGTATCTGATTGGCTTAAAAGTACAAGAAAACACTTCAAAAGTGACTTTTCTGAAGAATTTAACAGTTTTCTTGTATCTACGAACGCCAGAATGCATAAAATTGACCTAAACGTCTCCTTTTCCTATTCTGAGTCGATTCTGCATGCTTTAAGTGTGTTTGGTGGCTCAGAACCATCAAAAAACGTTGAAATATAGTTCAAATTCAATAAAAATCGACAAAAATACAGTTTCTAGCTAAAATTTGATGGTTTCGTTGCACTTTCCGAGCCCGTAGGGTATCTGATTGGCTTAAAAGTACAAGAAAACACTTCAAAAGTGACGTTTCTGAAGAATTTTAACAGTTTTCTTGTATCTACGAACGCCAGAATGCATAAAATTGACCTAAACGTCTCCTTTTCCTATTCTGAGTCGATTCTGCATGCTTTAAGTGTGTTTGGTGGCTCAGAACCATCAAAAAACGTTGAAATATAGTTCAAATTCAATAAAAATCGACAAAAATACAGTTTCAAGCTAAAATTTGATGGTTTCGTTGCACTTTCCGAGCCCGTAGGGTATCTGATTGGCTTAAAAGTACAAGAAAACACTTCAAAAGTGACGTTCCTGAAGAATTTTAACAGTTTTCTTGTATCTACGAACGCCAGAATGCATAAAATTGACCTAAACGTCTCCTTTTCCTATTCTGAGTCGATTCTGCATGCTTTAAGTGTGTTTGGTGGCTCAGAACCATCAAAAAACGTTGAAATATAGTTCAAATTCAATAAAAATCGACAAAAATACAGTTTCTAGCTAAAATTTGATAGTTTCGTTGCACTTTCCGAGCCCGTTGGGTATCTGATTGGCTTAAAAGTACAAGAAAACGCTTCAAAAGTGACGTTTCTGAAGAATTTTAACAGTTTTCTTGTATCTACGAACGCCAGAATGCATAAAATTGACCTAAACGTCTCCTTTTCCTATTCTGAGTCGATTCTGCATGCTTTAAGTGTGTTTGGTGGCTCAGAACCATCAAAAAACGTTGAAATATAGTTCAAATTCAATAAAAATCGACAAAAATACAGTTTCTAGCTAAAATTTGATGGTTTCGTTGCACTTTCCGAGCCCGTAGGGTATCTGATTGGCTTAAAAGTACAAGAAAACACTTCAAAAGTGACGTTTCTGAAGAATTTTAACAGTTTTCTTGTATCTACGAACGCCAGAATGCATAAAATTGACCTAAACGTCTCCTTTTCCAATTCTGAGTCGATTCTGCATGCTTTAAGTGTGTTTGGTGGCTCAGAACCATCAAAAAACGTTGAAATATAGTTCAAATTCAATAAAAATCGACAAAAATACAGTTTCTAGCTAAAATTTGATGGTTTCGTTGCACTTTCCGAGCCCGTAGGGTATCTGATTGGCTTAAAAGTACAAGAAAACACTTCAAAAGTGACGTTTCTGAAGAATTTTAACAGTTTTCTTGTATCTACGAACGCCAGAATGCATAAAATTGACCTAAACGTCTCCTTTTCCTATTCTGAGTCGATTCTGCATGCTTTAAGTGTGTTTGGTGGCTCAGAACCATCAAAAAACGTTGAAATATAGTTCAAATTCTATAAAAATCGACAAAAATACAGTTTCTAGCTAAAATTTGATGGTTTCGTTGCACTTTCGGAGCCCGTAGGGTATCTGATTGGCTTAAAAGTACAAGAAAACACTTCAAAAGTGACGTTTCTGAAGAATTTTAACAGTTTTCTTGTATCTACGAACGCCAGAATGCATAAAATTGACCTAAACGTCTCCTTTTCCTATTCTGAGTCGATTCTGCATGCTTTAAGTGTGTTTGGTGGCTCAGAACCATCAAAAAAACGTTGAAATATAGTTCAAATTCAATAAAAATCGACAAAAATACAGTTTCTAGCTAAAATTTGATGGTTTCGTTGCACTTTCCGAGCCCGTAGGGTATCTGATTGGCTTAAAAGTACAAGAAAACACTTCAAAAGTGACGTTTCTGAAGAATTTTAACAGTTTTCTGGTATCTACGAACGCCAGAATGCATAAAATTGACCTAAACGTCTCCTTTTCCTATTCTGAGTCGATTCTGCATGCTTTAAGTGTGTTTGGTGGCTCAGAACCATCAAAAAACGTTGAAATATAGTTCAAATTCAATAAAAATCGACAAAAATACAGTTTCTAGCTAAAATTTGATGGTTTCGTTGCACTTTCCGAGCCCGTAGGTTATCTGATTGGCTTAAAAGTACAAGAAAACACTTCAAAAGTGACGTTTCTGAAGAATTTTAACAGTTTTCTTGTATCTACGAACGCCAGAATGCATAAAATTGACCTAAACGTCTCCTTTTCCTATTCTGAGTCGATTCTGCATGCTTTAAGTGTGTTTGGTGGCTCAGAACCATCAAAAAACGTTGAAATATATTTCAAATTCAATAAAAATCAACAAAAATACAGTTTCTAGCTAAAATTTGATGGTTTCGTTGCACTTTCCGAGCCCGTTGGGTATCTGATTGGCTTAAAAGTACAAGAAAACACTTCAAAAGTGACGTTTCTGAAGAATTTTAACAGTTTTCTTGTATCTACGAACGCCAGAATGCATAAAATTGACCTAAACGTCTCCTTTTCCTATTCTGAGTCGATTCTGCATGCTTTAAGTATGTTTGGTGGCTCAGAACCATCAAAAAACTTTGAAATATAGTTCAAATTCAATAAAAATCGACAAAAATACAGTTTCTAGCTAAAATTTGATGGTTTCGTTGCACTTTCCGAGCCCGTAGGGTATCTGATTGGCTTAAAAGTACAAGAAAACACTTCAAAAGTGACGTTTCTGAAGAATTTTAACAGTTTTCTTGTGTCTACGAACGCCAGAATGCATAAAATTGACCTAAACGTCTCCTTTTCCTATTCTGAGTCGATTCTGCATGCTTTAAGTGTGTTTGGTGGCTCAGAACCATCAAAAAACGTTGAAATATAGTTCAAATTCAATAAAAATCGACAAAAATACAGTTTCTAGCTAAAATTTGATGGTTTCGTTGCACTTTCCGAGCCCGTAGGGTATCTGATTGGCTTAAAAGTACAAGAAAACACTTCAAAAGTGACGTTTCTGAAGAATTTTAACAGTTTTCTTGTATCTACGAACGCCAGAATGCATAAAATTGACCTAAACGTCTCCTTTTCCTATTCTGAGTCGATTCTGCATGCTTTAAGTGTGTTTGGTGGCTCAGAACCATCAAAAAACGTTGAAATATAGTTCAAATTCAATAAAAATCGACAAAAGTACAGTTTCTAGCTAAAATTTGATGGTTTCGTTGCACTTTCCGAGCCCGTAGGGTATCTGATTGGCTTAAAAGTACAAGAAAACACTTCAAAAGTGACGTTTCTGAAGAATTTTAACAGTTTTCTTGTATCTACGAACGCCAGAATGCATAAAATTGACCTAAACGTCTCCTTTTCCTATTCTGAGTCGATTCTGCATGCTTTAAGTGTGTTTGGTGGCTCAGAACCATCAAAAAACGTTGAAATATAGTTCAAATTAAATAAAAATCGACAAAAGTACAGTTTCTAGCTAAAATTTGATGGTTTCGTTGCACTTTCCGAGCCCGTCGGGTATCTGATTGGCTTAAAAGTACAAGAAAACACTTCAAAAGTGACGTTTCTGAAGAATTTTAACAGTTTTCTTGTATCTACGAACGCCAGAATGCATAAAATTGACCTAAACGTCTCCTTTTCCTATTCTGAGTCGATTCTGCATGCTTTAAGTGTGTTTGGTGGCTCAGAACCATCAAAAAACGTTGAAATATAGTTCAAATTCTATAAAAATCGACAAAAATACAGTTTCTAGCTAAAATTTGATGGTTTCGTTGCACTTTCCGAGCCCGTAGGGTATCTGATTGGCTTAAAAGTTCAAGAAAACACTTCAAAAGTGACGTTTCTGAAGAATTTTAACAGTTTTCTTGTATCTACGAACGCCAGAATGCATAAAATTGACCTAAACGTCTCCTTTTCCTATTCTGAGTCGATTCTGCATGCTTTAAGTGTGTTTGGTGGCTCAGAACCATCAAAAAACGTTGAAATATAGTTCAAATTCAATAAAAATCGACAAAAATACAGTTTCTAGCTAAAATTTGATGGTTTCGTTGCACTTTCCGAGCCCGTAGGTTATCTGATTGGCTTAAAAGTACAAGAAAACACTTCAAAAGTGACGTTTCTGAAGAATTTTAACAGTTTTCTTGTATCTACGAACGCCAGAATGCATAAAATTGACCTAAACGTCTCCTTTTCCTATTCTGAGTCGATTCTGCATGCTTTAAGTGTGTTTGGTGGCTCAGAACCATCAAAAAACGTTGAAATATATTTCAAATTCAATAAAAATCAACAAAAATACAGTTTCTAGCTAAAATTTGATGGTTTCGTTGCACTTTCCGAGCCCGTTGGGTATCTGATTGGCTTAAAAGTACAAGAAAACACTTCAAAAGTGACGTTTCTGAAGAATTTTAACAGTTTTCTTGTATCTACGAACGCAAGAATGCATAAAATTGACCTAAACGTCTCCTTTTCCTATTCTGAGTCGATTCTGCATGCTTTAAGTATGTTTGGTGGCTCAGAACCATCAAAAAACTTTGAAATATAGTTCAAATTCAATAAAAATCGACAAAAATACAGTTTCTAGCTAAAATTTGATGGTTTCGTTGCACTTTCCGAGCCCGTAGGGTATCTGATTGGCTTAAAAGTACAAGAAAACACTTCAAAAGTGACGTTTCTGAAGAATTTTAACAGTTTTCTTGTGTCTACGAACGCCAGAATGCATAAAATTGACCTAAACGTCTCCTTTTCCTATTCTGAGTCGATTCTGCATGCTTTAAGTGTGTTTGGTGGCTCAGAACCATCAAAAAACGTTGAAATATAGTTCAAATTCAATAAAAATCGACAAAAATACAGTTTCTAGCTAAAATTTGATGGTTTCGTTGCACTTTCCGAGCCCGTAGGGTATCTGATTGGCTTAAAAGTACAAGAAAACACTTCAAAAGTGACGTTTCTGAAGAATTTTAACAGTTTTCTTGTATCTACGAACGCCAGAATGCATAAAATTGACCTAAACGTCTCCTTTTCCTATTCTGAGTCGATTCTGCATGCTTTAAGTGTGTTTGGTGGCTCAGAACCATCAAAAAACGTTGAAATATAGTTCAAATTCAATAAAAATCGACAAAAGTACAGTTTCTAGCTAAAATTTGATGGTTTCGTTGCACTTTCCGAGCCCGTAGGGTATCTGATTGGCTTAAAAGTACAAGAAAACACTTCAAAAGTGACGTTTCTGAAGAATTTTAACAGTTTTCTTGTATCTACGAACGCCAGAATGCATAAAATTGACCTAAACGTCTCCTTTTCCTATTCTGAGTCGATTCTGCATGCTTTAAGTGTGTTTGGTGGCTCAGAACCATCAAAAAACGTTGAAATATAGTTCAAATTAAATAAAAATCGACAAAAGTACAGTTTCTAGCTAAAATTTGATGGTTTCGTTGCACTTTCCGAACCCGTCGGGTATCTGATTGGCTTAAAAGTACAAGAAAACACTTCAAAAGTGACGTTTCTGAAGAATTTTAACAGTTTTCTTGTATCTACGAACGCCAGAATGCATAAAATTGACCTAAACGTCTCCTTTTCCTATTCTGAGTCGATTCTGCATGCTTTAAGTGTGTTTGGTGGCTCAGAACCATCAAAAAACGTTGAAATATAGTTCAAATTCTATAAAAATCGACAAAAATACAGTTTCTAGCTAAAATTTGATGGTTTCGTTGCACTTTCCGAGCCCGTAGGGTATCTGATTGGCTTAAAAGTTCAAGAAAACACTTCAAAAGTGACGTTTCTGAAGAATTTTAACAGTTTTCTTGTATCTACGAACGCCAGAATGCATAAAATTGACCAAAACGTCTCCTTTTCCTATTCTGAGTCGATTCTGCATGCTTTAAGTGTGTTTGGTGGCTCAGAACCATCAAAAAACGTTGAAAAATAGTTCAAATTCAATAAAAATCGACAAAAATACAGTTTCTAGCTAAAATTTGATGGTTTCGTTGCACTTTCCGAGCCCGTAGGGTATCTGATTGGCGTAAAAGTACAAGAAAACACTTCAAAAGTGACGTTTCTCAAGAATTTTAACAGTTTTCTTGTATCTACGAACGCCAGAATGCATAAAATTGACCTAAACGTCTCCTTTTCCTATTCTGAGTCGATTCTGCATGCTTTAAGTGTGTTTGGTGGCTCAGAACCATCAAAAAACGTTGAAATATAGTTCAAATTCAATAAAAATCGACAAAAATACAGTTTCTAGCTAAAATTTGATGGTTTCGTTGCACTTTCCGAGCCCGTAGGGTATCTGATTGGCTTAAAAGTACAAGAAAACACTTCAAAAGAGACGTTTCTGAAGAATTTTAACAGTTTTCTTGTATCTACGAACGCCAGAATGCATAAAATTGACCTAAACGTCTCCTTTTCCTATTCTGAGTCGATTCTGCATGCTTTAAGTGTGTTTGGTGGCTCAGAACCATCAAAAAACGTTGAAATATAGTTCAAATTCAATAAAAATCGACAAAAATACAGTTTCTAGCTAAAATTTGATGGTTTCGTTGCACTTTCCGGGCCCGTAGGGTATCTGATTGGCTTAAAAGTACAAGAAAACACTTCAAAAGTGACGTTTCTGAAGAATTTTAACAGTTTTCTTGTATCTACGAACGCCAGAATGCATAAAATTGACCTAAACGTCTCCTTTTCCTATTCTGAGTCGATTCTGCATGCTTTAAGTGTGTTTGGTGGCTCAGAACCATCAAAAAACGTTGAAATATAGTTCAAATTCAATAAAAATCGACAAAAATACAGTTTCTAGCTAAAATTTGATGGTTTCGTTGCACTTTCCGAGCCCATAGGGTATTTGATTGGCTTAAAAGTACAAGAAAACACTTCAAAAGTGACGTTTCTGAAGAATTTTAACAGTTTTCTTGTATCTACGAACGCCAGAATGCATAAAATTGACCTAAACGTCTCCTTTTCCTATTCTGAGTCGATTCTGCATGCTTTAAGTGTGTTTGGTGGCTCAGAACCATCAAAAAACGTTGAAATATAGTTCAAATTCAATAAAAATCGACAAAAATACAGTTTCTAGCTAAAATTTGATGGTTTCGTTGCACTTTCCGAGCCCGTTGGGTATCTGATTGGCTTAAAAGTACAAGAAAACACTTCAAAAGTGACGTTTCTGAAGAATTTTAACAGTTTTCTTGTATCTACGAACGCCAGAATGCATAAAATTGACCTAAACGTCTCCTTTTCCTATTCTGAGTCGATTCTGCATGCTTTAAGTGTGTTTGGTGGCTCAGAACCATCAAAAAACGTTGAAATATAGTTCAAATTCAATAAAAATCGACAAAAATACAGTTTCTAGCTAAAATTTGATGGTTTCGTTGCACTTTCCGAGCCCGTAGGGTATCTGATTGGCTTAAAAGTACAAGAAAACACTTCAAAAGTGACGTTTCTGAAGAATTTTAACAGTTTTCTTGTATCTACGAACGCCAGAATGCATAAAATTGACCTAAACGTCTCCTTTTCCTATTCTGAGTCGATTCTGCATGCTTTAAGTGTGTTTGGTGGCTCAGAACCATCAAAAAACGTTGAAATATAGTTCAAATTCAATAAAAATCGACAAAAATACAGTTTCTAGCTAAAATTTGATGGTTTCGTTGCACTTTCCGAGCCCGTAGGGTATCTGATTGGCTTAAAAGTACAAGAAAACACTTCAAAAGTGACGTTTCTGAAGAATTTTAACAGTTTTCTTGTATCTACGAACGCCAGAATGCATAAAATTGACCTAAACGTCTCCTTTTCCTATTCTGAGTGGATTCTGCATGCTTTAAGTGTGTTTGGTGGCTCAGAACCATCAAAAAACGTTGAAATATAGTTCAAATTCAATAAAAATCGACAAAAATACAGTTTCTAGCTAAAATTTGATGGTTTCGTTGCACTTTCCGAGCCCGTAGGGTATCTGATTGGCTTAAAAGTACAAGAAAACACTTCAAAAGTGACGTTTCTGAAGAATTTTAACAGTTTTCTTGTATCTACGAACGCCAGAATGCATAAAATTGACCTAAACGTCTCCTTTTCCTATTCTGAGTGGATTCTGCATGCTTTAAGTGTGTTTGGTGGCTCAGAACCATCAAAAAACGTTGAAATATAGTTCAAATTCAATAAAAATCGACAAAAATACAGTTTCTAGCTAAAATTTGATGGTTTCGTTGCACTTTCCGAGCCCGTAGGATATCTGATTGGCTTAAAAGTACAAGAAAGCACTTCAAAAGTGACGTTTCTGAAGAATTTTAACAGTTTTCTTGTATCTACGAACGCCAGAATGCATAAAATTGACCTAAACGTCTCCTTTTCCTATTCTGAGTCGATTCTGCATGCTTTAAGTGTGTTTGGTGGCTCAGAACCATCAAAAAACGTTGAAATATAGTTCAAATTCAATAAAAATCGACAAAAATACAGTTTCTAGGTAAAATTTGATGGTTTCGTTGCACTTTCCGAGCCCGTAGGGTATCTGATTGGCTTAAAAGTACAAGAAAACACTTCAAAAGTGACGTTTCTGAAGAATTTTAACAGTTTTCTTGTATCTACGAACGCCAGAATGCATAAAATTGACCTAAACGTCTCCTTTTCCTATTCTGAGTCGATTCTGCATGCTTTAAGTGTGTTTGGTGGCTCAGAACCATCAAAAAACGTTGAAATATAGTTCAAATTCAATAAAAATCGACAAAAATACAGTTTCTAGCTAAAATTTGATGGTTTCGTTGCACTTTCCGAGCCCGTAGGGTATCTGATTGGCTTAAAAGTACAAGAAAACACTTCAAAAGTGACGTTTCTGAAGAATTTTAACAGTTTTCTTGTATCTACGAACGCCAGAATGCATAAAATTGACCTAAACGTCTCCTTTTCCCATTCTGAGTCGATTCTGCATGCTTTAAGTGTGTTTGGTGGCTCAGAACCATCAAAAAACGTTGAAATATAGTTCAAATTCAATAAAAATCGACAAAAATACAGTTTCTAGCTAAAATTTGATGGTTTCGTTGCACTTTCCGAGCCCGTAGGGTATCTGATTGGCTTAAAAGTACAAGAAAACACTTCAAAAGTGACGTTTCTGAAGAGTTTTAACAGTTTTCTTGTATCTACGAACGCCAGAATGCATAAAATTGACCTAAACGTCTCCTTTTCCTATTCTGAGTCGATTCTGCATGCTTTAAGTGTGTTTGGTGGCTCAGAACCATCAAAAAACGTTGAAATATAGTTCAAATTCAATAAAAATCGACAAAAATACAGTTTCTAGCTAAAATTTGATGGTTTCGTTGCACTTTCCGAGCCCGTAGGGTATCTGATTGGCTTAAAAGTACAAGAAAACACTTCAAAAGTGACGTTTCTGAAGAATTTTAACAGTTTTCTTGTATCTACGAACGCCAGAATGCATAAAATTGACCTAAACGTCTCCTTTTCCTATTCTGAGTCGATTCTGCATGCTTTAAGTGTGTTTGGTGGCTCAGAACCATCAAAAAACGTTGAAATATAGTTCAAATTCAATAAAAATCGACAAAAATACAGTTTCTAGCTAAAATTTGATGGTTTCGTTGCACTTTCCGAGCCCGTAGGGTATCTGATTGGCTTAAAAGTACAAGAAAACACTTCAAAAGTGACGTTTCTGAAGAATTTTAACAGTTTTCTTGTATCTACGAACGCCAGAATGCATAAAATTGACCTAAACGTCTCCTTTTCCTATTCTGAGTCGATTCTGCATGCTTTAAGTGTGTTTGGTGGCTCAGAACCATCAAAAAACGTTGAAATATAGTTCAAATTCAATAAAAATCGACAAAAATACAGTTTCTAGCTAAAATTTGATGGTTTCGTTGCACTTTCCGAGCCCGTTGGGTATCTGATTGGCTTAAAAGTACAAGAAAACACTTCAAAAGTGACGTTTCT
>NW_026972589.1:0-72063 GCF_036711695.1 Zophobas morio
CTTCATATGTGTAAAAATATTTAAAATAATAACTTTTTTACTTTAAAAATATAAAAATAATAATAAATGTTCCTTTTATAACTAAATAATATAATATTTATTTGTTTTACTAACGAAAAGAATAAAATTATATAAAATATATATATAAAAAAAAACTAATTCTTTTCTTTAACAAGTAAAACTATATTTTCTTATAAAAATTAATTTTTTAAAAAATAAAAAAAATTATTACTTTCTCGCTCTCTTCAAAAAGTTCGGAATGTTCAACTTGAGATTCAGAAAAGTCGACATCTTGATAATCACAACAATCGCTTTCGCCACTTTCATCTTCATATTGTATAAATTGCTTATAGAAAATAATTGTTAAAAGTTTATAAATATATTTAATGTGAGAAAAAAAGTTTATAATGTAAATTAAAAATATATAAATATTTTATACATAAATAAAGTATAAGAAAATTTATAAAAAACATTTAAAGTAAAGTAAAAAAAAGAAATATATTTATGAAGTGTTATAAAAAATTATTAAAATATTAGAAAGCTTATATTAAATATAAAAAATTTATATAAAATGCGAAAATAAATGTAAAGTAAAAAAAGTTTATATATTATATGAAAAATTAAAAAAATAATAAAGATTATAAAAAATACAAAAGAGTAAAAAGTAAAAGAAAAGTAAAAAGAAAATTAAAATAAATATTACAAAAAATAAATAAAATCCCAAAAATTTTAAAATCAATTTTATTTAAATAAAAATTTTATTATAAAATAAAATAATAAAAGTTATAATAAAAATTTGTGTATTATAAATAATAAAAGAATGATATAATAATATTAAAAAACTTCAAATATTTATAATAAATAAATTGTTAAAAATAACTTTGAAAATTTTATAATTATTTCTTAACTAATTAAGAATATTTTCATATAATATAAATGAAATAAAGAAAAGTATATAAAAAAATAGTAAAAAAAAATTTAATAAAACTTTTTAAATCTCTAAATTAACAATATTAATTAAGATCTTTAAGATCTTTGAATTAAAAATATTATGCGAGAGTAAAAATGAATATTTACTTAATAAAAAATTCAGTTAGCAAAAATATAAAAATAATAAATATATTAGAATAACTTTAAACAAAAAAAGAAAAAAAAATCTTTTAAAAAGACTATAGAATAAATAGATTATAAAAAATGATTTATTGTTTCAAAATTGAATAAAATTAACTTCACCTGAACAGTTGAAAATTTCAAAATTAATGAAAAAGTAAATTCAATAAAACATTTTATTATAATAATAAAAAATAATTATAAATTAGTACAAAAAATTGTAAAATTTAAAAATTATATTTTAAATATCGTAAAACAAATATAACTAATAAGTAGTTTTAAAAAAAACATTTAGTATATAAAAAGTTAAATCCTAAAAATAATTTAAAAAAATTAAACTAAATTTTAAGTAATTTAAAATCCGCACTACTATTTTTTTAATCAAAAATAATTTAAACATATTAAATCCTACATTTATAATAAATTAATAATATAATTTTAAATAAAGAAGGAACAAGGAAGTAATCCTTACAAAAAAATAGAACTAAAGTTAAAGTAAATTTATAAATTAAAAGAAATAATTTCAAAATATTATATTTTCTTATTTTAACAGCTTATTATTTAAAGAAAGTAATTATATACTATTTTATATATTATTTATATTCGTTTTTACTTTTAGTACATATTTTAAAATTAAAATAAAATAAAGTTTTTTTAATAAATAAAAAATTAATGATAAAATTACTCAAAAAATTTAATAGTATAACAAATTTAATATTATAACGAAAATTATATTAATTTAAATGATCAGTTATAAAAGATTAAAGTTTCAAATGTTTTTTATTAACAATTTATAATATTATGTAAAATTTAGAAAAGCAAGATTAATTCTTTCAAAAATTTCATAATTCAAAAAAAACTACAAAAATACTAACAACTATTAAGCAACTCGGCAAAGCCAAAAAAAAATAAAATAACTTATAAAAATTTTAAAACTAAATTACTAAAATTAAAATTAAAATCAAAATATGTAAAATAATAATAAACTTTTTTTTCCAAGGAAGCATCTTCGTTCTCCCAAATCTTTCTAGTTGAGCGCGGTTTAGTGACTTCAAGAAATTCTTGAAACTTTTCATCTTTGTTTGATCCCTATTAAAATTTTTTGAGTAAAGAAAATATTAAAATACAAATAAAAATCTGTATAAAACTTGTATTACATTATATAATTCGTTCAAAAATTGTTCCGCTTTTAAATTTTTGTTTTTATTGTTTATTTTTTTCTTCTGTCTAGCGGTTACTATAAGAATTATACAATATCAGGCTATAAAAAATATGGAAATTTTTTAGGAAAATTATATATACCACAATTAAAAGCTTTTTCCGATAATAACTTTGAGGAAGTAGAAGTGAAGTTCGTAGTCTTTTGGCTATATTTACTCCAAGGGCGAGGTAAATTGGGATCATTGAGCTAAAAAGTAAATAGATTATAATTTTGAAAATATAAATTAGAAAATAAATTTTACTAATATTAACTTACAGGGATCATTGAGCTAAAAAGTAAATAGATTATAATTTTGAAAATATAAATTAGAAAATAAATTTTACTAATATTAACTTACAGATTTGGCTATTTCTACTTGAATTTTAGAAGTATCTATATAAGTTTGATTAAAAAAGTCAATAGCTTTCTGTGCTTCTTCCGCTGTTTTGTAACCAATAAAACAAAAGCGTCGGAAAACTTTCTCTCTTTAAATAAAAAAATAAAAAAGCATTAAAAATATAGAAAAATAGTAAACGCTTATAAAAAATTTATATAACCAAAAAAATAAAAATATTATAATTTCTATTACTCAAAAAAACTAAATATAAATCAGAATGAAAGTTTACTTGGTGTATTTTAACTTTACATCAGTGATCAAACCTGTTTGAGAAAAATGTTCTCGAAGACGATCTTCGGTAATGTGTTTTGGTAAATTCTTGACAATTAATCTCGACCTAAATAATTATAATATATATAAATAAATGTAAAACTACAGAATGAAGCAATTTTTATACATATTTAAAAAAGAATTCTATATTTCACGGCTACATTTAATACAAAAACTAAATATCTCAAGAAGATTAGTTGAGGCTACTTTATGACATGAGGACTTATACCACGTGTTCCCCGCTGGCACGAAATTTTATATAATAAAATTTAGGCTCACTTTTTACTTGTATTTTAGCCTTCTGTGTTGATAATTTCCTTTTTCTTTGTCATTATGAAGTAGTACATAACGAAAACTTAAATATTTACTAAAGTATTATTCTTAAATTAAACCAGTAGTATTTTTATAATATTACTATTTCACTATAGAAAGCTTGTGTTTTACCATTCTGTTTAACCTTTCCAGTGCATAAAAAGTTATTAATTCGCTTTTTATTTTTGTCAAAGCGGGTAAGACTTGTTAACGATTTAGTTAAAAAAATTTATTTATATGTTTATTCTAAGAGCCTTTGTAAAGAATTCTGATCGTAAAATAGATTTGATAGGGAAACTAGCTTGAAGTGAGAAAAGAATTGCCAGATTTAAAACCTTCAGTGAGAAACAATTGAGGTTATATGATTTCCGTTAATTTTTCTAGTACATGGTCACACGGAGATTTTGTACTTGGAAAAGTTTTTTAAATATATATGTATATTTTTAATTAATTTTGTAAATATCGTAAAACATTTAAACCTATGAAGAAGTATATTAATTGCAACTAATAGTGTTGCACATAAAACTTGAATAAAAAAAAACAACTAACTTTTAAAAAAAAAAAGCGGACAATAGTACCCAGATGGGGAAAGGTAACGAAACTTTTACTTTTAGTTCTAAGCTCCAATCGTTGATTTAAGTATATCAACACTCTTCATTAATATTTTGAGTTTGAGTTTGAAGTTTTAAACAGTAGTAAGTTGAAGAAAGACGTATTAAACTTGAAAAAGAAAAGTTTAACGAAATATTAACTTTTCTCAAGTAGTTTTCTTTTGTATTCGCGTAAATTAAAATTCAATGATTATTCTAGCTGGAACGTTAGCATTTACAATCTTATCTTAAAGTGTATAAAAATTATAATAAGCCCCCACAACATTTATATGGTAGTAATATACCTAAAGTCACTTTTTGTGTTTATAGTTGATAAAGTAATAATTGCCATTAAACTTGAGGTGTCTTTTCTTGTTCTATAGTACACAGTCTCATGAAATTTGAGATTCTCTTGTCATAATTACGCAGGAAATTATAAGGACCGTTTATTTCCTAAATACAAAATAAAGTTCAAAGTAACGTAGAAAGCTGCCGCACTACCAGAGAATTTTTATAACACCATTTTTTGTATGCATACCCGCTAATCTGAACTATAAATTTTTTAACTGTTTAAATCTAAAGCTTTCTGTACGTTGAGCAATGCTAATTAACCATGAAGTGTTCGTAAACATTCTCGATAGATTATAGCCAAATCTCCTATAAAGCTTAGTGGAGCACTTAATGAAACAAATTAAAATTCAGAGTATAATTTTGTAGAGCAATAAGTTTTTTGTTAGTGTCCATCATAGAAAGCTTTAAGTTTCAAAAACTATATTATAGGCAAACATATGTATATAAAGTAAGTTTTTATCTTAATTGTATGATAACTCTAAATTTATTTTGATAATTATTGAGGCGAATTAGTTTACACAGATCTTGACCACGGAAATTTTTATCGTATAAAATTCATAAGCATCATTATATTTGACTTTTAGTGTTTAAAAGTTTTAGTTGTGCCTCCCAAATCGCATCTGAAGATTTAACATTTTATCTAGTGCAAGACGACCATTCTTAGTATAAACACTTGGTCCATTCTTTCTTTGTCTGCGAACCAATTTTAGAGTTATTAAACATGTCACTAACATTTAATTTATATCCAACTTCCCTTAATTTGCATAACTCGTCTCGTTATCTTTACCTGGAACCTCGCTTGAGTAGCTTCTCCTTGTATTTAAAATCATAGATCCTTGTGTTCGGAAGCCTTTTTTTATGTATCACTGTGGCCCTCTACTGTTCTCGAAAGCTAGACTATTATTTTCAAAAAATATAACGTCTCCTACATCAAATTTCCTTGATCCTTTATTTAACTCTTTTACATAAACTTTTTTTTCACACCCTCTACAGATAACTCTTGTCTCCTCTTTCAAACTTTCATGTCACTTTTACACTTATTATAGTTTATAAAAATTAGACACTTAAGTTGTATTTACTTCATCCTTACTTTTTTAGTTAGACTGTCCTCTTTAACAAAATCAAAGTAATTTAGTTCTAAATAGGGTTAGCATAGACTATACTATTCAAACATTAGGCAACTTTTAAAAACAATAGGTATAATCTAAACTTCATCCCACTCAGCTTGTCGTTCAAACTTTTTGCTAATGCCTTTTTAATGGTTTAGATTGCCCGTTTAACAATACCATTATCCTGAACCGACAGTATCTACATCAAGATTTCCGAATAGTCTCTATTTACCAGTTTTCGACGCAACACTCATAACACTAATGGACGGCTTACCCAGCACACAAGTCGACAAATAGCAGATGGCGCGCGTTATCGCCGACTGTGCAGGTGTATACATATGAAAAGTTTGCTTTAAAAAAAGCTTTATACTTAATAGTATGCTAACACCCCGTTGAAAGTTGTAGGTCGGCGTTTCCTTTGTAACCTGAACGAGCATCAGGAAATGCCATTAGTAAAAGAAAGTACTAAACCTCCATTAATGGGAAAAATTCATTAAGCAGAAAATATTAACGCTAAAAATAATAAACATGGTCTGCAGGTCCTTAAATCCTTTTAAAGAGGCCGGCTTCCTTAACCTTTATAATTAATGTAGGTAGATTAGTTAGTTTAAGTTATAGCAGATTTATTTGTATGTGTTTGCCCTACTTTTTGTCTCCGCGTTTTTTTTCCTCGGTAAAAAGGTTTTTCTGGGCTTTGAGCTTTTACTATTGTAGGTTTGACGTTGATTTAAAGGGCCAGCGATATTGTTTAACCCTTCGTAAGTGTGCTAGAAGATAAAGGCACCATATTGATCGATAAATAATTTGTAATTAATTTTCTCAGTTTCTTAATATAAGTTTTCTACCTGTATCAGGGAAATAGAGACTTTTACTTTAAAGCTAAATACTTTAATATTTTATTCACCTCACTTTATTAGGGATGGCTTCAAACAGTAGGAAACGAAGGAATCCAAACTGGCATGTTTCAGACCCTACAAGCCCTAAGGGTAGGGTTAAGCATAGTTTCTGGCTAGGGAGATAGAAGAGTATGTAACTACATGTTTAAAGAGGGTTAAAGTCAAGGTTTGAAGCTAACGTAGTAGTCTACAGGATCACTAAGTAAATAGTTTGTAAAATAGTAATGTTAAAAAGTTTCTAAACACTTGTTTAATCAAATTAGCATCATCACTAACTCGGGGCCAATATTTCTGTTAGGGTATCCCATTACGTTAAAAAGTGTACACCACTTTTAGAAAGTAACCAATCAATCAGTAAGGTATGAGTTTTACAGTACTAATACTCATAGTATTATAGGAATTTACTTTCTTTACCAAGGTAAATGAAATAACGAATGTTTAGGTACACATTTAAAATTGAGTTAGGCACTACTTTCTAAAGAATTTATGTTATCCTTTAAGGCTGTGAGTTATTAATGACATACCTTAGAAAGTCATAGTTGCCAATTTTTTCATTTGTAACCAGTTCTGCAGCTCTCTAAGGGTTTTACGGTTCAGCTCCTACTTGGTGCCTGAAAGGGTGAACGAAGTATTATAAAATTGGGAAATTACAAATTTCTTGTTGATCTATTATAAAAAGTAAACTTTATGCAAGTTTGCAGTGACCCTCGTTTGTTATCAAGATTTTTCGAGAGCTCACGGGTGTGGTGAATGCGTCGAGAGACACGGAAATTTTATTACCTTTTCTATTGTGACTGAAGCAGTCAAAGTCATGTAATTTTCAAATTAAAAATAAAAAGGAGAGCCAGAAAACCAGCAAAGTATATTTGCTTTCCTCAAAATATATTTTAGGAGTGGAAATGGAAATATATAAGAATTATTAACTAAAGTTTACTTTTTAAAATTAAATAACTGCGTGACGCATAAATTTCCAGAGAAAACAGAGAATTAATTTAGATTTTTCCTTCAAGCAACTTTGACTTTTATGAAACTAAAAAACCTCTTTTCCTCAATTACCAACAATGCTCGAGTTTGTTCTACACAAATATTTTTAAGGATAAAGCAATAATGGTCAACTGTACACCAAATTAAACTTTGTTTTACCCTTAATCTTTTCGGAATTGAAACACTTTTTGTTTGCCAAAAACTCTCAATTCAAATATTGAAGGTGATAAAAACTTCGTAAGGGATCAAAAACTGGTCACATATAAAGAAATTTAAACAGTTAAAAATAAATGAAAATAAATGTCTACGTTACTTTTTAAACAAAAATTATATTAAAAAATAGAAGCAAAATACTTTTTTTTAACTTCAGTGGTTGCAACAGTTAATAAATAAAAAGTTAACCGCCGAAGAAATTGTTGCGAACGAGTTTAACAAGCTCAAAGAGAAGATGACTCTTAAAAGAATGATTAGTGACTTTAGGAGTAAAAATTTTCAACGAGGGCATAAGAAGTTTACTTAAAATTAAACTTGATTTTAATACTACAAAATTTAAAGGACTATAGAGTAAACTTAATAAGGACACTAATATTAATAAAGTAAAAAAAAAAAGAACGAAAGTCCTACATACTTTAAGAAAATATTTTATTTTAAAACTACAGATTTATTAATAAATTAGAAACTTATTCAATAAAAAAAGAATTGAACAAAAGCTACTGAGATATTTCCGGCGAAACAACTTATTGTGCACTGCTTAAGTATACAGAAACGTTAGTTCTGCCAGAAATATATTTACAATAACATAATCAAGTAAAATAGCTAAATTCAAATCTCTAACGCAGTTTATGCCTGTGGGTCTAGTGCAACCCGTAAAAAATGACGTATCTGCAATGCCTTGATATTGCTATGTTGTATGAATCTATTTTTATCTTTCAAGCTAGAGAAAGGCATAAAAAAGACGAGACCTTTCCCACTTTGGTAGGACTCGATCAAATCTAGTACAAGTCGCTAAAATCAAGGAAGTACGACGCTAAATTTTAGTGAGTACCTTAAATGAAGTGTTTACCTGTTTGTCTAAAATCTGTACTAACAAATCTTCTAAGTGACTAATCATAAAAAAAAGCAGGTTTATATCTGGTAGAAACAGTATAAACATTTATAATACCAACAACTTTTTTAGTACAATTTTTTTAAAAAAAAAACTATTTCGCCTAATTCTTTACTTCAATAAAAAAGAAGCAGAGCATATCGAATTAATTTTAGCAAGGAGAACGTCAGAATACATTCATACATGCACAAAAAAAGGAAAAAAAAGGAATAGTGTTGCTAATCACAATTTGTTTTTACTTTTTTTACTAGTAGCTTCGTAGCTTATTACTTAAATAAGCTTAGGTCTTTTTTCTAATATTTAAAATTGGTCAAAGCTTATAACGTTAAGCGCCCTATAAAAAACTAGAAGTTGTTACGCCAGTACTCTTTAAAAAAGAGAAAGTTTAAGAAAAAACTTAAGCAACAGGCTACAGACAAAAAAAACTCTGTATAAATATTTATAAAATATTTTTAAATGTATTTAGTAAACTCAAAATATTAGCAAACTTGAAAAAAAAAGTTACTCAGCATAAATAGTGACCCATATGGCGGGGCGTTTATGCTTCGCGTGCTTTGTCTTCGTTGTTCGTGCCATGTACCACCACTCACTACCGCTGCACGTCAATATTCACCCTTGAAGCCTTTAAGAAAGTTTACGTAATTCCCCAGCATTATTTTAACATAGCCATTTTTTAATCCCTTTATAGAATGGAACAATGGAGAACTTGTTATGACGAATACACTGGCTATCCTTATTACTGGAACATTTACACCCAGGAAGTTACTTGGAATCCTCCTTCAGTAGCCTATTCTTCAACAAGCTCCTTTTATTCTTTGGCTACGCCCCAACCTCAACAAGAAAATTTATCCTCTGGGGCTCCCTTACCTTCTTCAGTGGCCAACACAGAAGATACTGGTTTAATTGTAGAAAAATCTGAGAAAGAGCTTGAAACTTCCGGTCAAACCGGAAAACTTTCTTCTCCTAATAAAGCAGGTCTTGAACAGGAATCGAAAGACCAAAAAGAATCTATCGAAAAAAGTAAAGAAGAGATTTTTGATGATGTACACCAAGATGACGTACACCTTCAATCCCCCAATGAAAGCAAAAGGAAAAACTTATTGAAAGTTTTCAAAAATGAAAATTCTGAGTTACGATCGTTAACTACCTTCTAATAATTCTGAAATTGTGACAATTTTTTTTTTTTGAAATTTATATTATATTTTTTTTGAAAATTTTGTTTGCTCTATTAGAGATCTTGCAGCGTCGTTGGCTTTGTCGATACGCTCCCTCGCACAAAAAACTTCTGGAGGTTCGCAAACCGTTGAGAAGAATACTAAATCAGATGAACTGAACGTCACTCGTTCTCCTTCTCACGAAAAGCTCTCTCAAAGCGCCATTCCTGATTTTATTAAGCCTTCCAGTAAAAGCATCAACGAAAAAATTACTGACTTGCTTGAATGCTTGAAAAATATAGCACAAGAAAATGATGAAAAATGGATAGAACCGGATGCTGTTCTTCCTATCGAAGTAAGGACCGAAGAAAATATTATAGATAGTAAAGGCGATGGTATTGAAGAATTAATTAAGCGTGTGAATGATCTTTTTAACTTTTTTAACGTTGATCTCACACATTGCAACGAACTTCTTACTGCGATGTGGGAGGTCAGTGACTTTTTTTTTTTTACGTTTAATATTTCCTTTAAGAGTGCACCTACATGTTACACACACTGAGGAGTCGACTAATATAGATTTGTGATTGTGTTTGTAGGCAGTTTATTATTTTTTCTGTTTCCCTTTGTCGTATAAAGTTTACATTTCTTGAAAACTTTTGTAGAATATATTGTTTTTCTATATAAAAGAATTTTATATATACTAGTTAATAATGTTTCTTTTAATAAATTTTTAATTTGCGTTCTTAAAATAAAGTTTATATATTTTTGATACTTTTGAAATTAGGTGCGCACTAGAACGGAAGACTGGCGTTTGGGCGCATTGAATTCAGATTACTTTATAAAGTGCATGCAAAAAACAGCTTCTTTGCTTGAACAGCGTAAAACGAATACCACCACAGCGCTGCGAGGGCAAGTAGACCACCAGCCGAGGACTAATAAGCACGTGGACGCACCTGCAAGCCACTCAGAGAGTGTTTTTCAACGGCAAAAGACCGATAACAATAATGAGGGACAGCCTCCGCTTCCACCCCCTCCCTGCCTTTCCCCGCCTGTTGACCCACCACTGCCTTGCGATCCGCCGCCAGTTAGAGAACCGCTTATGGTTGCACCGTTGTCACCTAGAAAGCCGCCATCACCGCCCCACCCAGACGAGATCACGTGGTCCAACCAAACCAAATCACGTGCGGGAGAGCACCGACCTTTTATCAATCCTGAACGACTGAAGCTTCTTGAACAAAAGCAATTGGCTGAAAATCAAAAGAAAAAAAAAGGCCAAGTGAGGAACGCTAATCTGACGCACAAACACGTGAACACACTGATTGGCAAATGGACAGCGGCTAGAGGTTTGGGTGGATGATCGGTTCGAATAAAAGCGGCGAAAAACGGAATTTTTAATTTAATCTCGAGAATAAGAAAGAAGCTCAGAAGAGAAAAGAATCAGTTTTTATTTGTAAAGAATAATAATAATAAGAGAAACATTATTATTACTTTTTATATATTTTCTATTATTCAGAAAAACTTTTTTCCCGTTTATTCCAAGTTTACTTTGAAGTTGCTCAACAGAAGAATATTTTTAGGAATAGGCCTGGTGTTGGGCGATGATTTCACTATAATACGTGTTGTAAGCATATAGCCGTAGCAAAAAATAACCAACCCCGGCGCAGGAGAAAGCACCGTCACGTGTTTTCTCGCCATGTCTACTGCTGTGCTATTGGGGAGCAAAAAAATAAGATAAACTTAAATTAAAAAATTAACCAATTAAGAATTGGTGATATTAATATTTATAAATATATACAAACTGATATAAATATGAATAAACAAAAGTAATAAAAAAATATATAAATTAGAAAAATTTATAAATAATTAAAAATCACTATTAAACTTTTCTAAATATTAAGTTATTATAAACATACAAAAAAATAAATAAATATAAAATTGATACACGTATAAGAAGCCGAGTATACTCGTGTCTATAACGGGGTGCTCCTCCGAATCGCCATCGCTGTTACACACACTCAAAAGCACGTGGGTCTGCCCATGCATTATTTTATAAAAAAGCTATTAAGCAGAAGTTGTGAAAAAGTTTTTTAAATATATATAAAAAGTAAATTTAAAAAATAGTAAAAAAGGTTTAATAGTTTTTGAAAAGAATAAAATATACGACAAATATATAAATACAAATTAATTTTATTATACTTTACAAAAAATATTAATGATCTCAAAATCAATAAACAAAATATAACAGGAAATATATCAAAAAAAAAAGCATTAGATATAAATAAATAATATTAACGAATAGAAAGTTATAAAAAACTATAACGCTTCTGAAACGATAACATTAATAAAACAAGGTTAACTGGTTATTTAAAATTTTATAAAATTTAACTTATTTCATTACAAAAAAAATATTTTTAGTACCATTTTTTCTTCAGTTTTATAATGAAACTAAAAATATTACTTCTTTTTCATAGTTTACTGTAAATTTTTTTTTAAAAGCCATTAACTTTTTTTTCTATTATTGTATATTAAATAACAATGATAAGTAACAAAACGCAACTCTTTACTGCTGTCTAATAATAATGCTATATGTTTTCAAATAATCTCCATCTATAAAAGTTATATATCTTTATTTTCTATACTTTTTGAATAAAAATAGATTATAAAGAAAAAAATAAATTTTTTTATTTGTTATAAATATATTGTATATACTCTATAATTATATATATAAAAACTATGACAGATGCAAAATAATAAATAAATAAAATAATTATGATGTATACTTCTTTGAATAGTATTTAAAAAATAATTGCATATAATAATAATTACTATTTTTTACATTCTCAGTAAATTTCACATAATAATGTATATTTTTATATTTTTTGTTCTCGCTGGTAGCGAAATTCAGCCCTCGCCGAAGTTATCTATACCCTCAAACTAAAGTACATGCTCGGAACATCTCGAACATTCGGGAACTTTCTGCTAAACTACACTATAAAATTATATCTATAGAATAAAATAGTATATATTTATAGAAAAATATAATAATTTATACTTTATTAATATATAAAACATTATAGCGTAGATGAAGAAATTTCTATTACCATAATATAATAGATACTAGATACTTTTTTTAATATATTTTTAAATGTTCTTTCACCTTTCTTATAGACCTTTAAATTATATTTATAATAAAATTACACAAGAAAATAAATATTACATAATTATTATAACGGCTATATAATTTTTTATGTAACAAAATTATAAATTCTAATCTTTTTTCAATATTGATTTAATAAATAATAAACAATAAATAAATAAATAAGTTAAACGGAAAAAGCTGGTATTTTACGTATTAATGTTTATTTTAAATATTCTTCTAGAAATTTTATTATAAATATTGTAAATTTTCTATTGTTTATAAGAATAAAAAGTTTTAAAGAAAATAAAATATTATACAAAAGAAGTCATAATTGATAATAAACAATATAACCACCAAAAGAAAAGTAAATTTACAATAATAAAATATAATTATATTACTTACTAATAAAGAATATTTATTAAAAAATTCTATAAATATGTAAAACTTTTACATAAGTAATAAATAAATATAAAATAAGAAAGCAAAAGATAACAACTTTCTCTTAATTTATTATTAAAAATTTATATATAATATATATATTTATATATTACTCCTATTTCCTATAAATATTTATATTCAAAAGAAACGTAAAAGATAATCACTTTTCAATATTATAAATTTATGCTCTTTGATATAAACTTAAGAAATTATGGATAAATATTCTATTAAATAGTTATAAAAATATATATATAAAAAATAAGAAAAAATGTAAGTATTTTTATTACTCGTAAGTATATTATAAATTTTATATCATTTCTTATAAATATTACATATTTTTGTTGTATAACTTAAATAATATTCTACAAGAAAATATTAAAAACATAGAAAATTATTTATTTTTAAATATTTTTTATTTATAGTTTATAAAGATATCAAATATTTATACTTTCCTTATATTAGTTGTACAATTCTTCAATATTTTTTATAAAAAATATACAAAAATAATATAATATTTGGTTTATAATTATGAAAATTTACTAATAATATATAAATGAGACAAATAAAAAGTTAAAGATAAGTACTTTTCTTATTAATTCATTAATTATTATAAATTTATATATTTACACTTTTTTATATATTTACTTATAAATAATAAAGATTTTTTAATTATTTTTCTTTATTATTTAAAATCAATATAAATAATAAAAAATAAAACATAAAAAAATAACTTTACACGATTTTTATTTTTTTTAGTTATATATTATTTTTTTTCTTAACAAATAATGTTGCATATATTTTTTAAAATAAATAATAATAACAATAAATTCTAATTAGTTCATTATTTATTTAGTTCATTATTTATTGTTATTAATATTTATTTTATTATTTTTCATATATCTTACAGATTTATATGCAGCTACTTTTATTACGTATATTACATAGATATCTACAAAACATTAAATATTATAAATAACTGGAAAAAAAAAATAATATCCAGTATCCATCTTTATTTGAATATTCTCTAATAAATATATTAAAAAAAATATTTTTATGTAGTTCATAATATCTTTTGTGTTGTTTATGTAAAATTTAAAAACTTTTACTTTTTTTTATTTTCATAAAAAAATTAAAAAGTAAATTATTAATAATATAATAATAATATAAAGCATAATATAAATAACGAACTTTATCAGGTAAATATTAAAAAAAAGTATGAAATATAAAACATTTATTGTCTAAAAAATATTTCCTTTTAGGTATTCTTTATAAATTTTTCAGATATAAAGTAGTTTTATATTTTTTTTATAAATATATAATAATAATAATAATAATAATAATAATAATAATAATAATAATAATAAAATTCTAATAAAATAAATTACAAAGTTTAAAGAAAAAATAAACCAAATCTTCAGAAAACTTTAAAGAAGACAATTTTGTTTCGCAACTTTCGATTTTTTCTCCAATCGGAAGGCAAGAAAGTGGAATGGGAGGAACGCCAATTTTATAACTGATTTATTAATAATAAATTAACGGAATAATAATAATATTGTTTATTGTAATGGTAAAGAGAAGTAAAAACATAGAAAAGTAATAATAACAAATATAATATCGTTTATAATAATAATAAAAGTAATAATAAATAATAATAATATATATAATATCGTTGAGAATAATAAAAAATATATCGTTTGTAATGATAATTATAAAAAAGAGAAATATAGTAACAATAATGAAAAGATAATAATACTAATAATTATTTAAACAACTTATTGATATATTTTTTCAAAAGTAAAATAATAGAAATATAGTATTTTAATATCTATAAAAAAATCAATAATAATTATAATAACCATAATAGTGTTTATAATATTAACAAACAGTAATAATAATAGAAAATACTAAAGTAATAAAATATAATAATGGAAAATATAACGTTTGTAATGATAAAAATAACATAATAAAAAGAGAAAATAATAATATTATTTATAAGGGATATAAATAAATATTTTTAATTAACGTTCAAGTATATAAGTTTTTAAAAAAAATATAACAAGAAATAATAATAATATCGTTTATAATAATAATAAAAGTAATAAAAAAAGAGGAAGGATACAAATAAATACAATAATATTAATAATTTACATAAATAATGATACTAAAATTATATCTTTTAAATAATAAAAGTAATAAAGTGAGACAAATAATCTATTTTTCTTATAAATAACTTATTTTAAATATTTCTTTAACTGTATTATTTACAGCTTAGCACTTTTTATAAATATAAATATTAGTTATAATAATAATGTTAAGTAACAGTTTGAAGTCTGAAAACTTTAATACTGTCGAGTTTGGGTACAAATGATTGTTAAAGCCGTAGAAATATTTCTATGAAAATAGTATAAAAGTGATTACAAGTATAATAATAATAGTAATAATAGTTATAATAATAATAAAAATAATAATAAACCTTCACACGTAAGTCACGCAAAGATTGTCGATAAGCTGCTGAACGTGAAACGGTCTATTATATGATAATAATATTAATTATTAACACTATAAAAAACCAAAAATAACATAAAACGAAAAAATAATATTTACTAATAAACCTTTAAAGTAAAATAACAATAATAATTATAAGAAAATATTAAAAGTTAATAGAAAATTATACTATAGAAACTCTGAAACAAAAAATTTAATAATAATAATACACAAAAAACTTTAAATATTATTAATAATAATTATAAAAAATAATAGTTGTATAATAAATTTTATTTATAATAATAAATATTCATTTATTTTTGTTTTATATTTTAAGTTATTTTCATATCATGTTTAATTCTTATTAAACTTTTAGCAATTTTTTTTGTATATATATTAAAAGTTATCATAAGTAAACTTATTAACTATTTTATATATATATAAATTCAATAAAATATACCATAAATAAAAGTAAGTCAAAGCAATCTGTTATAAACTTATTAAGGTTATTACTATAATAACTCATAAAACATAATATATAATATATAAAGTAATAAGAATAATAAGTTTAAATATAGGATATTTATAAATATAGAAAGTTATAATCATTATAATAATAGTAAATTCTAATTTATAAATATAATAGTTTAAATATTAAAATATATATAGGTTTATTATAATTATAATAATGATATTATTAATATAAAAATAAAAGTTTAGATAATAATAATAAAAAATTCAAGTCATATAGAATATTTTTTAAAAAAGTTTTTAAAAATTTTTATTATAGGAGGTAAAATATAATAGTTATATTTTTTTAATAATAAAAATTCACAATTTTAAAAAAAAATAAATAATTAATAAATAACAACTATAATAAAAAATAATATATATTAACTTTATACATAAAAATATTAATAAAGACATTTTTTATTATTGTAAACTATTTATGTTATAACAATTATAAATATATAATATATACAAAATAGTATATATAAATATAAAAATAATAAACTTAGAAATAATATTGGTATTATATATATAGTATATAATAAACTTTATATAAAAATATTTAAAATATTGAACACAATAACTTTAATAATATAATACATCAATTATAATAAAGTTTACATATCAATGTTTTTATAAAAATAATAATAAAGTAAAAAAAATATATTTAGTTTTAAAAAAAACTTATCATATTAGTTTTAATCAAAATAATAAAATATCAATAGCCATAAAATGGTATAAAAAACTTTTTATATTAAAGTTCTTAAAATAATGATAATATAAATAACTCATAAAAGAAGCATTTTTTATTATAATAATTATAACAATAACATAATAAATCCTTCATAAAATTAATATTTAGCATTAAAGAAAATTATTTATAGTAGTTTTATTAAATATACAATAAAATAATAAATAACTTATAAAATATAGTTGAAAAGACTTTTTATAATAAAGCCCTTATAAAAATAATATTATAAGTAACTCACATGAAATAGTATAAAAAAGTTTTTATATTAGAGTTCTTATAAAAATATTATTAACAATATAAATAACTTATAAAAAAAATAGCGTAAAAAATACTTTTTATAACAAATTTTTCATAAAAATAACAATAATGAGCCCCTCAAGAAAAAATATATGCTAGGGAAAAACTATAAAAGTAATAATAATAACGTAATAAATAACTCAAAAAATACTTTAGTATAAAAATAAACGTTTCACATAAAAAGTTTTTATATATATTTTTAATAATATTAAAAACTTTGTTGAGTTTTATTATAAAAAAAAAATTACTCCTCCAGACTTCGATAAGCGAACAATACTTTTTTCTTTTGAGTATTTTTGTTTAAGAGTTTGATACCTTTTTTTAAAAAATTATATAGTAATAATAGTAATTAATAACTTTCATTATTTAAAAAAATACTTTCATAATAATAATAATGTTTATAAATAAAATAATTTTATAGAAAAATATTTATTATTACAAAAAAATAAGGCAAAGAAATAAAATGTATTTATAAAAAAAATAATAATGTCGACTTTCAACAATTATATTTACTACAAACGAGAATATAATAAATAAAATTTATTATTTATACAAAAACAATATTTATTAAATTAATATAAAATATAATAAATAGTACTAATAATAATAATGGAAATAAAAAATATATATGAACAATTTAATAATAATAAATACTTAAAATTTATTACAAAAAAAATTTAATAAAATAAAACATTGATAAGTTTACTACTAAAAATAAAAAAATTAATTTAAATAATATAAATAACTAAAAAAGAAAAGTTTCATAATAATAAAATAATAAAAAAAGGATAAAGTAAATAAAGTATATAGAAAATAATAAATAAGGATATTAATATACAAATAATATTTAATAAAAAAAATAAAGTAAATAAATAAAATTAAGTTATTTGTGATAATAAAGTTCCCGTTTATAAAAAAGTAATACATAAATAATAAGTTATGAAAAGAGATAAATAATAATATTATGGAAATCAATATTTCATAAATATATATATATAATAGAAATAAATAATAGCAATAATAAAGTAAAGAAATGAAGAAACACTAACAAGCGTTCGTTATCAAGCACGCAAACGATGTCCGCATGGAAGCATTCAATAGCATGCAGAAGTACTTCCTGGACGGTACCATCCACCCAAGAGCACGTGTTCACCACAAACCCGCTGGAGCGGATATCCTGATCAGCCTCGCAGCGCTTTTGCACGCTTTGAGAAAGCCGCGTGAGCAGATGCTGTTGCGTAGAAAATAAAATACTGATTATCACTATTTATACATATTTTTTATATTTTCATGTGTCTCTGGTTGCATATAAGTATAAATAATAAAAAAATATAAAAATTATAATAAAAAATTAAATTATTCATAATTATTAGTTTTATCAAATATAAAAAACGGGAAAAAGTTAATAAAATTTAAAAAAAAGTATACAAAAATTATTTTCAAAATAAAATAAAAAATTAAAGATAAAAGTATTATTATATATTAAATTGTATTTCGTAAAAGACTTAAAGTAAAGTATTAATTCTGCAATATATAATAATATAAATAAAAATAATATAAAATAATTATTATTATAATATCAATTATTATATCAACTTATAATTATTTTATTTCTATTATTAGTCATTAAGTAATATCATTATAATTTAACAAGTATAAAAATTGTTATATAAAAAAATATATTTACCTAATAGAAAATATAAAAGTAAATAGATTTTTTTATAAAACGTATATAAATTATTAAAAAGGAGTAAATATTTATTTAATAGAAAATATAAAAATAAATCATATAAAGGTATAAGACATTATTTAAGGCATTAATAAATTTTCATATAATAAAAAATAAAATATAAAAATATAGAAAAAGAAGTTATAAAAATTATCGAAAAGTATTAATTATATTAATATATAAAAAATATAAACATAATGTTCAATTTTTTAATAAAAAGCATAAAAATTGGTCGAGAAGTATTAATAAAATATTTTTTTAAAGAAAATATAATAATAATATTTTTCAATAAAAAATTTATATAAATTTTTTAAATAAAACTTATTCATAAATATATATTTAAAAGAAAAAATGTAAACGTAATATAAATTTCTATATTAAATAAGAAATTATAGAGGGGCATTATTGAAAATATGTGTAATAGAAAATATAATTATAATAAACTTTCAAATAAAACTAATAATTTTTCGAAAAATACTAATAAATATTTATTTAATATAAAATATAAACACAAAATGAAAGATTAAAAATTATCGAAAAGTATTAAAAAAAATTTTTAATAGAAAATATAATAAAAAATTTTAAAAATAACAAAAATTATCAAAAAGTATACATAAAAATTTATTTAATAAAAAATAATATAAACACAAATAAATTTTTTAATAAAACGAATAAAAAATTACTGTGAAGTATAATAAATATTTATTTAATAAAAAATATAATAATAAATAAATTTTTGTATAGAAGAATAAAAGATTATCAAAAAGTCTTAACAATTACTAAAATAGTAGAAAATATAAAAATAATTTAAAAATATATTTTTTTTACTTTATATAAAACCAGATTCTCAAGAGGAGAAAGTCGGCCGAAATGAAACAGTAACGGAGAAACTATAGGAAACTAGTAATAATATTAATAAAGCATAATAATAAGTAAAATATAATATTATTATAAATAATAATAAAAATTACTATATAATAATATGAATATAAAAATTAAAAATTAATAAAAAGGTAAATATTATAGTATTTATAATAAAACTGAAAAAAAATAATAAAAAGTATAATAGGATAATACGAAAAAATTAAACAAGTAAAATATAATAATATTAATATAAAATAAAAAGTATAATATATAAAGTAAAATATATATACAAATAGTTTTTAAAAAAGGGTTATATTTTTATTATCAACATTATTTATATTACCTTTTATATTTAACAAAACAATATAAAAAAGTAAAAGAAAATAAAAATATCATAAAAAGTTTAACTTTTACTTAAAACATTATTTTTCAAATATTATAAAAAGTATAACAATATTCTTCTAAAGTAGATACTCATTAAAAAAAAAGAATAAACAATAAACATTTTTATACGAAGGAGGAAATACGTATAAATTTAAATAATATCTATAAAAACTTAAAAGTTCAACATAAATCCTTGCGTAGTACTAAAAATAATAAAATAATATAACAATAATTAATAAGTAACAAAAAATTAAGAGAGTTCATTAAAGTATACAATATAAAAGTTTTGTTATAGTTATCATACAAATAATACAAGTTAATAATAATTATAAAAAAAAGTTTAACTTTTCTTATTTATTATTAAAACATAAATATTCTCTTATAATACTTCAACTTTATTTTTTTTCCTTAAAAATAATAATAAAAGTTTAACTTATTATATAAAAGTATGAAAGTTTATAAAAAAGTTGGGTTTTTATGCTAAGTAGTTTATTCACTAAAAAAACTCCCTGAAAGTAATTAAAATAATTTAACTTTTCATTAAATAAAAGTACAAAAATTAGCAAAAAAAAAAGTTAAATTTTTTTTAGTATGCTAATTGTTGAGTAGTATATTCACTAAAACTGAAAAGCGCGCAAAAAAGGAACCCCCGCCTCAATATCTACAGGCCTTTCCATAAGCAACGAGCCAATAGTTCCAGGCAGACCAACATCATTCTTATACAGAAGAATAATATTTAATATTAAAGTATTAAAAAAAAGTATAATAATAACCAAGTAACAAGTATAATAAAGCAGTAAAAAAGAAAAAACAAAAAGTATAATAATAATAATGAGGAAAACAGATTAAGATATATATAGTGAAATTTTAAAAAGTATTATAATAATAAGGAAAAATAATAAAGGAGTAAAAAAAGAAACAAAAAGTTTAGTATTATAATAATATAAAGAAAAAGACTACAAAAAATTATTTACTACAGAAATATAAAAAAAACAAAAAAGCGGTAAAAAAACAGAAATTATAATAAGAAAAAGAGAATAAAAAAAAAAGTAAAGAAAAAAATAATATAAAAAATATATAAAAAGTATTATTATTATAATATAATAAAGTAATAAAATAAGTATAAGTACTATAAAAATAACGAGATAAAGAGAAATTAAAAAAATAAAAGAAATAAAAAAAAAATTATAGAAAAATTTTATGAAGTAATAAAAAAAGTATAATAATAATAAGAAAAAAAATAATTAAGTAGTGAAAAAGTAAAAGAAACGAAAGTATTGTCATATTATAACGTTTACTTAATGATAATACATACTACAACTTTTTGAACAAAAACACTTTGAACTTTTACTAGATAATAATAATACGTAAACTTTTGCTAAATCCTAAATAATAATAATAATAGTTAAAACTTTTACAAAAAAGTTAAACATTTTACTTTTTATATATATTACAAATAATAACAGGAAAACTTATAAACTTATTAACTTTAATAAAATTTCTGTGCAAAAAAAATATTTTTTTAAAATATATAGTGTACAATACATAACTTTTATTAACTTTCTTGTTAATACTTTAGATGATAATAAAAAAAGACTTTATTTTTTTAATGTAAAAAATTAGAAATATATCATTTTAGTAAAAATGTAAACTTTTTATACTTTTTAAAAAAAATCTAAAAGATGTATAAAAAAGTTTTTTTATAATTCTAATATTTTTACTACAAATTTTACTTTTTTTTTATAATAAACTTTTTTTATTCATTCTAATATAACGAAATTTATATAGAAAACTCTCATTTTTCCTATAGATACCAATAAAAAAATATATAATTTTATAAAAAAACAACTTTTAAACAATTTCTTTTTTACTTCTTTATTAATATGATTAAAATTTTGTAAAAACTTTTATTTTCTATTATTTAATTATGAAATATAAATTAATAATGATTCTATTTTTCAATATATTTATTTTTTCTAAATCAAAAGTTCTTTATTCTTAATTAAGTATATAAAACTTTTAATAAAATTACTTTATTCTACTATTTTTTATAAATAAATAATAATAATAAATTTGTATTTCGATTATTTTTTTGGGTATTATTAATATTAACTATTTTTATTTTTTTATCTTTATATAAAGTATTTTATAGAATTAAAAATTTTCTTTTTATACTAAAAAAATAATAATAAATTATTTTTTACATTACCGTTTTAGGCTACTTTATAAAAATAAATAAATCTATAATAATAGTTTTCATATCTTATTATTATAATATATTTTACTTAAAAAAATCTAAAATTTTCGAATATAATATAGTCAAAAGTTATAACTATTAAATAATTTTACTATTTTTCCTTAATAAATAAAAAAAATAGTTGTATTTTTTAATAATATATTCACGAATATATATAAAATATTCATAAAAAAGGCACCAAACTCACGTCCAAGTCGATAAAAAGAGGCTTATAAAACCTTCTCACTGCATAATTCAGTAAAATACGGCATAAAGTAGTTTTCCCAACATCTTCGCCCCCAACAACTACAACCTATAAAAAAAGGATTTTCTTTTATTTAATTCATTATTCTTTTTTTTAAATACTTTTTAGCATTATTATATCTATTGAAATTTTTATTATATATATAACAATGAACAATAAAAACGAAATAGTTTTTATAATTGTATTTATAAAATTATACTTAAAAGTTATAAAAGCAAAACAAATAAATTTATTTTATAATTATTACTTTTACAAATTAATTCTTCTATTTATAAAATAAATAAAAAATAAAAATGCATCATTTTCTATAAATTTCTTATGATAATTCTTATAAATTATATAAAAGAATAAAAAATTATAGTAAATATTTCTAAGTTTTTATATTTCTCATTTTTAAAAACTTCTTTCTATTTTTACTTAATTTTTTTTCTCGCTCACGATTAAAAAAATAGATTAAGATTATCATAAAACAAAAATAAATAATAATAAGTTTAATAATGAATCTTTTTATATAACTTTATAAAAACATTCTGGTAAATTTTTAAAAAAAAATTATTCTTTTATAAAAGTTTTTAAAGTTTATAATTAAAACGAATAAAAATATTTTCAGATTTTTTTATTTTACTAACAAGGATTAAAATATATAACTTTAATTAAAAATATAATAAAAGTTTTATATAAAGTCATGTACATATTGTAAAATTTTATTAATAGTATTAACTTTACTGCACTTTTATTTAAACAAAATAATTAATAAAAACGAATAGTTTTTATTATTTAATATAAAATAATTCTTATAAAATCGAAGGTAACTTATAAAAAAGACGATCTATAATAAAATATTATAAGTATATAAAAACTATTCAGTACATAATAATTATAATAAAAGTTAACTTCTTTTATAATTAATACATATTTAAGCATAACAGAAATATATACTAAGCATATTTGATTCATTGATGTGAGAAAGTTAAAATAATATACATTAATTTAATAATACACATTAAAGTATAAAAAAATATAACTAAAACTTTAACTAAGTCAGAACAGAAATTAAAACAGAAGCATAGTAAATATAAAATCCTAAAAAACTTCAGAGCTTTATTATATCTCAGAAGAATTTTAAAAAAATTAAGTAATACTCAACAGAATTATTAATATTATAAATAATTACTTCATATCAAAAATTATTTTTATATATATATAAAAAGCGTATATATATAATATGAAAAGCTGAGTAAACAGAAGATTATATAAGAACCCGTGGGCCGGGGAGGTTCGACACTTTGGACTGCTCTCGCATTTTTTCTAGCGCCTGACAAACAATAATTAAATAATTATTAACTTAACATACTACAAATAATATGAATAGTTCAACAGAAAAATAATTTTATAACGGATAAAAAGTTTAAGAGCAGAACTAGAAAACCATACCATGTGAGTGTTAATGTATTCTAACATCGGAGTTGTGTCTGATGTGTATGACATTGCTAACTTTCCTTTTACCTCAAGCTTACAACCATGCCAAGTAAAAACACCGGCCTCGGGTAGAGCCAGCGTGAGATTTATATATAATTAGTGAGGGATTGTAAAAACCTTTACTCCTTGTAAAATGTACTCTTTGTTTTTGGCTAACTCTGTGCCAAATAGTTCAGCTCTTCCTTCGGTAAGCTATTTAAAAAAAAAGATAGAAACGCAAAAAAAAGTTTTAAGTTAGATAAAAAATCCAAAAACCCCAACCAAAGTTATAATAAATTTAAGCAAGTAAAATATGCTATTAGAACCGCTTAACTGTCACAGAAATGTAGTTTCCTAAGTCACCCTCAAAACGAAGCTCGTTTTCAACAGGTAGTATAAACTTTTTCGTTTCTTCTTCCGAATGCATTATAAAAAATTAAAGTCCTAAATACTAAATCGTTAAAGAACTCAGGTTTAATATTCCATATACCATAGTAATAAAACAATAAATGTTGTTTTAAATATATTATTTTAAGTTATTACGTTTGAGAGTAACTATTAATCTCTTTTCCACGTTTTCCTCAAGAAGTAAATTTCTTCTAGCAATACTCAAGGCACGAATCACGGCTTACTTTAAATTGGAAGGCAGATGCATAGCACGGGGCCAGCGCAGAGTATACCAGAGGTTCAGAGTATACCAGAGGTTTTCGTATTTTGTCATAATATTCGTTTTAAGCGAAAAACCCTTTAATAAAAACTTTATTAAGAAAAACTAAAATAATTATAGTAATTGCTGTTATAACGGTAACAAAACTCTTAAATAAAAGTTAATATAATTTGCATTTAGTATGGGAAAAGAAAGAAGAAAAGTATATAGAAAAAAAATTTTGACTTCCCTTTGCTATTTTTTCTTCTTCAAAAACCATTAGATTTTAATATTCTTTTAAGACTTTTTCGGGATGTTAGGTAAGGATAGCGCAGGTCGCTTAGCCATAATTTTGAGTGTTTGTATATCTTAAAGTGAGTATCATGACTGTCGGAAGTAGTGGAAGAATATTGGGGCTGGATTCTAGCCAGTCGGCTTGGAGTGGTGTATGCTCTCCTGTTTTATGGGTTTAACCGGCCGTGAGTCCTCGAGAATATACACTATCATTCGAACTTGTTTCTACATTTTAAATTTTTTCTCGAAAATTCTATAACGCTTTAATTAATATTGATTATATTGATCCCTTATAAATATAAGTTTAGATTGAGATCTATCAAATGCAGTTTTATTTAAGGAATTGTTTTCTTACTTAAGTCTTTATTGGTTTTTAAAGTTTGTGTCGATTGAAACGATTTTGCACCTGACCCCCATTCCTGCATTATTGTTTCAATCTTTATACGAAATTTTCATGATCACTCCACCAGAGGGGTTTTTTTTTAAAGCGTTTGGGTGACTATAAAGGATAGCTAATTTAGAGACCTTAATTTAACAATGCATAAACTTCAATAGATAAAGAAAATGATGAAAAATGACTTTTGGATCAAGGCAAGCCTTATACTGAGCTCGCTTGTGAGTGGCGTCAGTAGGACCACAATATCCCGGATCAAAGCTCTATATGATCCAAATCGTCTTTGCATTGAACCTGGGGTCCAAAGAGCTTGAAAAACCGGGATGTAAAACGACTTGTACTACAAGTGATATTGGGTTCAACTGAATCTGCACAGAAAGCTTTAAATATCATAAAAACCACATTAGATAGACCAGTTTCAAGATCGACCATATCGAGAGCATTGCATTCTGCTGGTCTCCACGCAAAAAAAAAGTTTATTGTACCCACTTTGACAGACCGTTACAAGAGACTAAGGTTTGAGTTTGCGAAGAAGTACGAAAGTGGTCCATTTCTGACTGGGAAAAAGTAATTTATTCGGAAGAGAACAAGGTCACTCGATATGCTTCAGATGGTATTAGGTGATGTTGGAAGCGATCCAGAAATAATCGAATACATGTTCACCAGGTGGTGCAAACGCATAAACAGGGGGAGGATCGATAATGATTTGGTCCTGTAACATCAAAGGGAGTCGGATATTTGGAAAGAGTTACAGGGAGCCTCATCGCAACACGTATTTAGACATTATAAGGATGACCTACCCAGAGCGTGCGATTGGTATGGCCCTTGCCCTTGGTGAATGGTTTTTCAGCAGGATAATGATCCATGGCACACTCCATTATCTGTGCGATAATGGCTCCAATTAAATTTTCTTTTTTATCACCTCAAGAGATGTATCCATAAATTGCTCTAATTTTTGAAGGAAAAGAAGCGGTTGTAAAACCCACCAGCCTCACTGACATCCTTTTAATTTTAAATATATTTCTTATTGGCCTAAATGAGTTTTGCAATAGTTAATGTGTTATGTTTCTTAATAGTCTTATAGTCTTATAGTAAGTTTTATAAAACTTCTGAAATTTAAGCAACCCCTTCTAAAGATTATCCTACTAAAAGTTTAAGTTCATTCTCCATATATTTAAATTATTTTTATATGTGGGAATTTCTACAATATCGCCCATTACAAAGCTGTCGAGTGCTACTATTAATAACAGTTTTTTGGTGTTGTATCCATACAACCTTCTTTTTCTTCCGTAATTTTAGCTTTATCATATTCAAGGGCATAAATTCTTTAATCGGTTCTTTTCATCATGGCTATTTGCATTCATTTCTTTTTTTTTATATCCGCTGTTAGTTTATGGCAATTTCCCTGTATTGTCCATTGGGGGCTACTCAGGGCGCCCCTATAATTTATGTTCAGCGGGGCCTTCACAAATTTGTTTTTATCTAATTTATTAAACCACTTGATGTTACTTCTAAACTCGGATTTTTTAATTTATTTTTTATTTTAATTTGTTAGTTTTTAATATTGTTAGTCTTTTAAATGTCTAGGTTTTTATTTGTTCATCGATGTGTTTATTTAATATTGTTCACGTTGAGTTGTCTCTTCTTCATCAACTCTTATGTTATGGTCGTTGGAGAATGGTTGTATTTTTTACAAAAATTTTTTAAAATTCAGTAGTTTATCTAAATAATAATATGTTTGTTTATCATATGTAATATATTACTATTCTTGTTTTACATAATTTTTAAATTTTGGAAGATAAATTTATTCGTACTTTTATATTAATTTTCCAGTGTTTTCATTTGCTTAGTAGTAGATTTAGGTAGATAACAATGTTTAAGTTAGCTTTTATTAATTTCTAATGGATTATTATTAATCTTGTTTTCTTCGTAGTTTTCTTCCTCGGTTGTAATTATTCCAACATTTTAAAAAATAATTTGAATATTGTCTGTAACATTTTTTCAACATTAATTTTATAAATTTGTTTGTATTTAAATACGAATCATGTTACTGATTACCATTTTTCCTCCGTAGTACGGATATAATAAAAGCATAGAATATTTCTGAAGCAAGAAACTCTTAAACTTTGAAGTATAGTCACCTGTATTCCTGTAAAATCATGAAGTTATGAGTTTCTTTAACAATCGGTGTTTGTATAAATGCTATACAGTCAAGAGGTTTGATTAATAGTATGTTTGCCTTCTGTAGTCCATATATCTGTTCGAAAGTAACTACTTCAGTTCAATGATTTTTCTGTAATTTTCATTGCTCGTGTGATACATTATGTCTATATATTTCTTTCGCACAACATATACTGGTGTGTGGCCGTAAGAAATAAAACCGAGTATAATGTCTTATCTGTTTAGTTTTTTTAGAAGGGGTTTTTAAATTCGCTTTCTTAGTTAATTGTTACTGCTTAAATGTTTTCAATATTAATTGTTGACTTCTTTTGTTATGGATTTTGATCCATTCATTATTGATGAATAAGGCAATTGTTTTCTTTGACTCGTTCTCTTTTCCACAACTACATAATTGTAGCTGTCAATTTTAGAGTAACAACATTCTTGAAATGCTCAGGTTTTCTATTATTGTGTGTTAAGCATATTTCACATTCGAATATTTTTATAAGGGTTTTTTGTATTTTTTAATATGGGCTTGGGTTTCCGTAGGATGCATGTTCGAATTTGTAGTGCTCTATAGGTGGATTCATCTGACATATCTACCAAAATTGAGTTGAGTATGTATATAGCTCTTCCAAAAAAAGGTAAGTATCAGCTCAAAAAGATACCGTAATCGAAAGTTGCACGTCTAAATAAAATAAATTATTATGTGAAAGTTAAGGGCTCGGGCTCTTATTAACTATTAGAAACTTATAGAAGGAGTTAATACAAAAAAGTTGCAGTCACTAAATTACTACCATATATGCAAATCAAACGCTACGGATCTCCGGCACTTTTATTTTAGTAATCTTATAAATGGAGGGCTAGGGATTATTTTAAAGCAGTAGACCTTTTTGCTTAATTCTATCAGTATTATTCGATGAATTCCAACTCCTAGTCCTTTTCACACGATCAGTAGGTACTGTGTCAGTCTCTTTTTAGTCCCTTGTTTCTAAGTAAACCGTATAGTTTTCTATAAAGACTATGTGTTCTTATATAAATTAGAGATGATATGGCGGTAACTAGTATTCCTGACTCTTTAAGCCAGTAGATTATGACGTTTTCCATGACCACGCAGTTCTTTTTCTTATAGTACTTGTTAAGAAAATTTCTCTGTTGCGCGTCCAGTTGTTTTTTTTTATGTGCTTGCGTTGAGACATTTTAAAATATATGTTTCTTCAGTTTCACATGGAGAAAACAGTTTTATATCCGTTTTGTGTGTATATAATATTAAATTCTTTAAATAAACCTTCGGAGAGTGCTTTTGTCGAGAGAGAAAGAATTTTGTGTTAATTCTCTTCGTGAGCGTGCCTAATGTTTTGTTATGATTCAATTATTTAATGGAATGGTCAGCTGGTCCGTTTTCTGTCGAATGGGATCAGGAGGCGCGGTGTTTTCCCGATCTTATGTAATTATTGTTTTTAGCAGCTTAAGTTGTTACCCACAATTATTTTTTAAAGATCTATCATAAGGTTTTTTGGATTGTATGTTATTAGTTTCGGTATAAACTTTCTGGAAGTTTATGCTTTAAGTTTTTTTTTTTGCCCTTATTTCTTTAGATGCCCTACGGTAATAAGGCGAACAAGTTACTGAAAATTGTTGTTGTTATCAATATGCTTTTCTTTGCCTTCATCTTTCACTTTTTTGGGGGATTTAGTCTCTGTATGTTTTGAATTTTTCATGCTATACTCGTTGTTTTCGGCCCCGTAGCCATCTTTTTTTGTAAATTGCTCTCCTGGGTTTGTAGTGCGGTCATTAACGATATAGGTGTATGCTAATTTAATTAAAAAACGCATATCGTTAAGTAGTTATTGTTTTAAAGATCCTCGGTAGCCCCGCTGCCAGAATGCTACGATACATTATTTACCACATATATTAAAAATCGACGTGTTTCTTTCGTATTTCGCGCTTCTCTGCTTTGTTGTTGTTCGTTCTGTCAGCAGGTTTTAGTAATTGATTAAAATTCAAACTAAAACCAAACAAATAAACTAAACTAACTTAATTAGTGATCTAAAGGGTTACTTACAACTCGAAGTATTATTTAATAAAACAGATTAAGCGTTCAAGCTCTACCGATTAAATTTAAGTCAAAACAAGTTAGCAAGACATTAGGGTTCACAGTAGATGGAAAAATTGAAAAACTATGCAAACCTTCCCCTTTAGAGAATACAAATCGAAGCTCATTTAAACAGAAAAGGTGCAATCGAGACTCTGTTTAACTCAAAACTTAAGGATAAAAGAATGAATGCAATAGCAAGGAATGTAATAATTGGTAACCTTGATAAATGTTTATTTAACATTGTCAGAACGATCTACTACCAAAAAGCAAAATTGGAATCCGAAAAAAGGGTATTGATGTAAACGAGTTAAAGTTATTATGGGATGCCATAGAAGCAAAGTTAAACATAAACATTCCCGCCACAAAGTTGGCATTAGACCGCGAACTACTTGAATTAGATTAAAGGCAAATGAGACTATATCTTCTCTGCAAGACCGTCTGAATACCTTAGTAGGAAGATTGAACATGTATGCTATTACAACATATCGGATGAATCGACATAGACAAACTTATTAACGTATTACCAAACAATTCTATGTGGGGTTTGTTTAAAAGTAACAAACTAATGCAAACAAATATGTTTGTAAGCAACTTAGATTATGATTCAGTAGTGCGTTTAGCGGGAGCCTAAAAACTAACTAACGCGTTGAACGTTAAATCCAGCTTGAGCAAGAAGAAATATTAAAATTCCAGAGAGCTAACGTTAATTAATGTTTGATTGGCGGAAAAGCAAATCATTTAACAGAAAACTATGTTTAGAAGAGAAGAAGGCAGAGACTGTTTTAAATGAGGAAAAAACTGTCATAACGAGAAAAACTGTTTTTATATTGATAAACAATGCTATCAATGCGGTAAAATAGGCCACATTGAAAAACACTATCCAAATCCAAAATATTATAAACCCTTTAAATAACGTCAGTTGGTCGGCAACCTCAAAGAGCAAAAGTTCTATTTTCACTGAGCAAATGTTACTTGTATCAGGGAAACACGACTCTTCCCAAGGTCAGTATAACCTGGACTCGGGGGACTTGTCACGTGGTAAACAATTCTCATGTTATTGAAAATAGATATCCACAAGGGTTGCCCGAATACACCAAAGCTCAGGGAGAGAGCTCCTTATGAAAAGGAAAAGAAGTCATTTATACCTAACTCAAAAACCAATATTATAAGCGTTTGAAAAATATCTGACAAGAACAAATGTCTCTATTTTTGACGACAAACAAGCAGTACTAAAAAGAACGACAATTCTTGTTCTATCACTAGTATAGATACCATTAGTAACCATTGCACTCGGAGGCAAAATGAAATGTATTAAATATACTGTGCGAGAGTAGCAATGGTACAGACAAAAACTGAATGGCACAAAACACTTGGTTATATTGGTGTGGATAGACTACTAAAAGCCCTGTAGAATATTAATATTAAATGTACAAACCCTAGTGAAACCATTCAATTTGATGCATGCTCCAGAGCCTTGTGTCCTATATGTTAACAACTACTACCTAACTTGCTATACACTTCTTTACGTAGATGACCTACGCATTCTTACAAGGGATGTCAATAAGTCCAGAAACATCACCAAATTCCATTGATTTTAATTTTAAAGAAGTCACACCTAATGCCTTTGTGGGCCTCAGTATTAGAGAAGATTACGAGAAAATAATGTTTGCTCAAGAAGGTATAATACTTAAAATATTAATGGGTGTACAGATGCTAGGTCTGCTTTTTGCCCAATGAGCAACTCACCCCTTTTAAAACGTACTACCATTTCCTATAGCCGCCTTTATAAGGAAATCGTAGGGTCACTTCAGTATTTGTCGAATGGAACCAGGCCTGATGAAAGCTACCGCAGTAAACAAATGTGCTCAACATAACCGTTTACAACGGGAGTCGCTGGTGCGCAACCAGGTAAATTTCAAGGTACTAAAGCGGGACCAGATCCTTGCAATTATTAGCCAGAAGATACAAATGCATGAAGGTTGCTATATATTCAGATACAAGCTAAGCTTCTGCGTATAATATGGGAGGCCGTACTGGAATATATTCAAATTACATATGCTTGTCCCATAGTTTGGGAATCAAAAAGGCAGAGTGTTATAGCCTTGTCTTCTGCAGAGGCCGAGTATATCGCCTTAGCATTGTGCTTACGATACGTTAAATGCAAAGCCTATTAACAGAACTAAATCTACCCTTGGAAAACTCATAGTAAACGTGGATAATCAGCCAGTAATGCGCACAATCATGAGTGCGAACGGTAGCAAGCTCTCTAGGCATATCAATCTCAAATATCACTACATTAGGAAGTAACAGCTAATGGCACTACGGACATACGTTATTGTAAAACTGAAGATATGCTAGCGGATATATTTACAAAAATTCTTTGTGGAAAAAATTTTATTAAATTTCCGGACATGGTGAATAGGGGACCCGTCTACTCGGGGAAATGAGGAATCGGGGAAGTATTATAGAGATTCCTCGGTGCCAGTCTTGAAGGCTTAAAACGCTGCCAGAATGCTATGATACATTTTTTAGATTATTGGTCTATAAAATGTATGATTATTGCACTATCGGACCACATATACAAATATATACACATAATAAAAAATCGACGGATTTCTTTTGTATCTCGCGCTTCTCTGCCTTGTTGTTAGTCGTTCTGCCAGCAAGGTTTAGTAATTGATTAAAACTCAAACCAAAACCAAACAAATAAACTATGCTAACTTAATTAGTGACCTAAAGGGTTAATAATAACTCGAGGCATTATTTATTAAAATCTATATGTTAGTTCCTGTTCTTTTGTATGTCGTCTTTGCTGTGTTTCAAAAGATATATATTTAAAGCCTAATATGTTTCTTGTTTTATATTTAGTCGACTTTATCAATATATAATTTATTATAAATTTGATAACAATATTATTAACCACTAGAAACAGACGAGAAACTCCTCACTTTTCTCTTATTAAGAATTTTGAAATAGTACAATCTTGGTTTTGTGTTCTAGGTAGAGAGTAAAAATAATGATTTGTAGTAATTTATATGTCCCTCTTTAATACCAAGTATCTGACTAGGATTAGGTTTATTACGGCTGTGTGGAGCCCGTCCTTTAAAAGGCCGCAGTTGTCATTTGCTTCATGTTAATACTGAGCGTCGATCCCTACTTTTTTAGTATTGTTTCTTGTCATTTTTTTAGGATTTGAATAGTTATTCGCTAATCATGTATGGATGACGGTCTCTTGAAATGGAGAAATAGGAACACCTACATTATTAAGACGAGCATTAGTTTATTATTAACGAACTGGTAGGTGCTTGTACTCGCTTGTTGTTAAGACATCTATTCATGATTAACCTGTTTTTTGCAATGATGAATTCGATTATTTGGAGTTTTATATGCTCTTTGGCTCTAAGAAATTTAATTTTCTTAGACTTTGCATTATTTAAGATCGCTGTAAATTTGTTGCCTAATTTAGATGTCCTGTCCCTCGCTGTGAGTATTCGTTAGTTTACTTGGGCTTATGTTTATGAATCTCTTTGCGTCTTTTAAGTGTGCTGATCTTATTGTACTCTTTCTTAATTTCATTATATAATACCATTTCTAATGATGTACTGGTAGACGACTATACGACAGTTATGGATAAGAAACGCTTGGCTTCATGTCAGTTCGAATATTTTCGGACTTATTGGCTGGTTTTTTAAGGCGACGTAGTGGACCATTTCTTAAGGTTGTACTTTATTTTATTTTAGCCAATTGCTTTGTGATATGTATTCATATATGCTGTTATAGTTAGACTCTCTTTTTTGCTTTTACACGCTCGTGTAAGACGGCCCAAGTTGCGATAGTGGATTCACCGTGAATTTCTGTGCTTGCAATACTGAATTGTGAATTCTATGGCATCAATGGCATTTACATGCTGTCTCTATTTGTCCTATTTTTAAGTAATATGTCCATTGTGATGTTTTATGTATGTATGGGGTGTCGTGAATAGTGGAGCGTCCATTTTTTGGTGTGTAAAAGAGAATTTAGCGCGTAGTCATAGTGTATTCTCTCTTGTTTTTTGGTATAATATTGTTTATCAAAGATTGCGTCATATTTATACTCCTCTCCAATTCCATACATAACGGTAATCATATTGAGTAATTATGTAAATTATAGAAGGTTAGGGTTCATTTTTAAATAATGCATTGTTTCTGCACCATAGCTAAGGGGTCTAACCTCTGCTTCCTATTGAATGCTTTCTTCGCTATTTCTGGAGGCGTTGGAAGGGTATTTTAGCTTGTCCTTAAGTGTGACATGTAATTACTTTCCCAACGCGACCTTTACCGTATGAATGGTCGGTTCTGGTTTGGTTATGTCAAGCTTTTTTATCTTAATTTAATATTTTTATAATAACCATTTTTTTATTATTTTTATATAAGTAGCTGATTGCACAGTGGCTCATATTTAGTTATCGGCTACTCGCTTATGGGATCACCTCCGCAGAATACGTCTGGTATCCCCTGTTGCGTAAAGGCTAGTACCTTTTCAATTAACTAGTTTCTAAGTTGAGAGACTTTTTAAAGTGGAGGACTAGTCAGAAAACCATATCTCACATCTAAGTTACCTTAGCGTTTTTGTGTTAGTTTAGTTATTCTTGTTTGTTAGGTATTTTGCCACGCCACAAAGTGAACGCCCAACTTAAGGAACTCATTTACTAAAATGTCCTGGCAGTATTTAAATGTGTTAATTATTGAAAACAAGAAGCTAAAAAGGTAATTCTGCTAGCAAATGAGCTTCCTTGTTAAGTTTTTTTTAATCTGCTATTTCCAACTCCTAAAGCGCAGTTGCCACAGGTTAGCTATGACATTTATAATGTAACAAAGAAAGAGAAAAGAAAATATCGATTTAGCTTGCGTCAACACCAAAGGATTGAAGCTTCTAGCTGACGTATGTTTTTGTTGATACAAATAATTTCATGTAGACAATCGGTTTTTACGCCGAAAAATCACGCCCTACCATTTTTTGATTATTGGCTGGTCATTTGCAATAATTTCTCGCCAACACATAACCCACTTAGAGCTCATTTATATAACCCTTTTTACTGAGTTAGTCTAAATAATAATTACTAAGATGTTCTTTACTCTTTTTGAATAGGTTGTAAGGGCTATCACATAGATTAAAAAATATTTGGGTAAAATTTACTTTTTCAGAACAATAGTATCGCTTGCGAATACCTAACTAAATTTAGCAATTTTTGATTGTGTTTTCGTAGGGTTAATTTATTTATTTGTCATAGCCTCGCTTATAAAGGTTTCTAACCAGAAAACCATAATCTAGTAAATTACGTAGTAAAATAGGTTCTGGAAGCTTTAGTTTAACAAGGTATCGACCTGAGTTCGATGTCTCTTAATTAAAATCTTATACTCCCCCACAAAAAAATCAAAAGTTAAATGAAAAATACAAAAAAAACGGAAATCAACCGTTTGAAATTGGCTTTATAGAGGTAACAAACTCAACGACAGTAAGTTCTATCTTGCAATTTTTTTTATTATATGTGCACACACAACTTTCTAATTTATTGTTTAAACTTTTAACATTTTTCTAGTTTATTATATAAAACAAACAATAGTATTAAATATAGATACAATTTTACACTACAGGAGTGCTGTTAAAAGCAGAGTCCTTTTATTTTTTTTCAGTTTAATTATATTAAACCTGTACAAATATGAAACCGATATAAATTGTTAGTATACTAAGGCTTACTAAAAGTTTTAACAAGTACTTTAACTTTTTATTAGGCAAACGGTATACCTATTCCACGTTGAAATTTAACTAAAGTTATGTCGTTATTAATGCTTATTAATCATCAGCAAAGTATAGAATGGCCACATTCTTTTTAGAAACCTAAGTATTTTAAATAGCAGCCCAATATTACTTTTCCCTTTTCGAAGTGGTCGTAATGGACACTTTGAAATTTTTGGTTAGTATTTTAGAGTACGCTTCGATACATGCTTTAAACAGAAAAGTTCTTTATTTCTTAACTTTAAATAATAAAAGAGAATAATATAACCTTTTGTCAAAATATTAACTATCCCAGCTGTTTTTATTAACAGTTTTAATAGAAAAAATTAATATACAAGTTAGTATATATAGAGACCATTGCCAGTGAGTTATATAAAACCAAAGGTACTTCTAAGTAAATTTAACAGTGCTCATCTTAGAAGACAATGTAAATGGCCTACAGTTTTTCGCTTTAGACAGGGTTAAAAGATTGCATAGACTAATTTCTAGAATGTTTATCTTGAAAAACACTTTTACTTTTAAAATTCAAAGGTTAAGAGTAAACCATTATGAAGTAAATTAAGAGAGTACCATTTGACAGGATAAAAGCTAATCTCTTTGCTATAATATATAGCATTTACCAACTACAAACTCGCGAATACGGAGCTTAAGGCCAAGAAAAGCTAATGGCATAAACTATTTTACCCGCCTACATATTGAGGACTTTACACAACTAGTCGCACAATTAATTAGTAAAGTCTCCAGAAGAAGCAAACCACTGGATTAAAAATAGACACCACTACTTGTTGGTAAGGGAATAAAATGAGAACTTAGTTCCGAGTTGCAGAGTTTGAGGCCTTGCTTATGAGTAACTAAAACTCGATAGCGTAGCTTTTAAAAGTTTATTGAAAGTCTTACTTTACCATAAGTGAAATAACAAGTTTATACTCTGAATTTTTTGGCAAAAAAGATTGTAAATTTTATAGCTCGCCCTTTTAAAACAATTCACTATACTTTTTTAATCGAAAAATTTATTTAAAAAAAATTGGCTAGTTAAGTAATTATATGTTTACTCCAGTTACCAAGGTTTAATTGAGTAATTCCAAGTGTTCCAAAACTTCATATATGCTAAGCTTAGTCATTATAGCATTTTACTCCCTCATACATCATTTAAGAGGTGCTTCATTATTATAGTAAACAGGACTAAAATGCAAAAATTAAAATAAAATTAAACATATTAGTAAATAACACTATTATAACCCGGCGACGGAACAGGAATCGGTGCCTAGCTATAAGTACTATCACAGTATAGGGCTATTTACTAGTATATTATATGTATATCCCCGCGGATCCCTTGTGCGAACTGTTGACTTTTGGCGCGGGACATTGGCGGGCATCCCATTCGGGCTGTGATCGCAGCAGGTTAAACCTTTAATTTTTTTGAGGCGACTGCATTAAGCCTAGATAGTAACAAATAGAATCCTAAAGTTGTAAAGGCACTAGTCAATTGCCCGAACCTGTTCAATAGTTGCATTAATAGAAGTTATCTCGAAAGATTGCAAAGCTAAGTTTATTTTTTTAAAGCTGATTAAATTTATTGTATTTAAATTTATTAAAACAGATTTTAAATGTATTTATTGAATTATTTTTATATTTCATTTTCATTTATTTACATTTTTTTATTCTACAAATAAGCTCGTTAACTCTACAAGATGCAAATAAATCTGCTAGAGGTAGCTTTAAATGTATATACAAATAAAAGCTACGGATCATGAGCGTAAAGTGGATTTAATTTACTTCCTTTTTTTCGTCCTCTAGCAGCACAAGCTAATTAGCATGTCTACTGTTAGTTAGTTTTGTTCTACCGAAGTAGAACTTTTTCATTAGCCTTGAGAGATTAATTTTTTTGGATTGTAACCTAAGGGGTTAGCTATAGTAACATGGTAAAATAACAATACTGTTTTAGACATTAGTCTACAACCTGTTCATTAAAACGCTGCTACAAAACCTCTATAAACTTACTATCATCCCTTCTGAAACGTGTTATGGCGTCGAATATGCCACATATGACTGAGAAAGCTTATTAATTACATAAGGTCCCGTTCATAAAAATGTTACTATCTTGAATTGCAGTTTCAGAACCCAATACTTAATATAGGACGTGCATCGTAAAAATTTACGTTTTCCAAAAGTTGTAAAATTATATCATTAAACCCTGAAATTCTTTATCGCAATGTGTCATGTTAAATTTTGAACTAATATCTATGGATATTTCAGCACAAAAATGCTTTGGATAATAGGTTGAATATTTTTGCGTTGCTTGTGACTAGTTAGAATTTAGCCAAAATATGTGCAGAGGGCTTTAAAGCATTGCTTTCTATGTATAGAGATAACGCTTTCTCTAATTTGGCGTCTTGAGGGTATGAAGAGCAACCATACATAACGCAGTAAAACCACAATGTTAGGTTTTAATATTGTTTACTGCATAGTAAGTAATAATATTCAGCTGTTATTCAAACTTGGACTTTTTTGTTACCTCTTGTCATTAAAAAAAAGTACAAATATTATTAAGCTCTTTGAAATAAATTTATATTTAAATCACTACGCTATTAATTTCTGTGATCATAGATGATTACTTTTTTAAAGACGTAAGTTTTAAGCGGCTAACTAATTTTTACTGTGCAGACCTTCTAACGTCTTGAGGCTGAAAAAAATTTAAATTTAGCGGCGACGCAAAGGAATTTGGCTACATTAGCAAGAGTTACTGGAAGGTTTATATTTTTTTTAAACGTGGGTTGACTAGCTTAGAACTAGGTTAAAAGTGTCAGAATAGGGCTCGATCGTTAACTCTTCCACTATCTTGATAACCGTTTGTACATTTTGGTGAGGCAAAATATTTAAAGAAAGGGAGTAGAGTAGCGTTTTTATTGTTTTCTTCAGTTAGTACGAACAGTAAGCACAGGGTAGCGGCGGTATTAACTTACGTATACTTGGTAATAACACTCTGTAAGAGGGTACAGCAGCTAGCTATTAGCAAGTCACTAGCTACGAAACTTCTTACCCCAGTCTAACCTGCTTCCAATTACACGATAATAGTGTTTAACCAAAGTTTAATATATAAATTTTAGGCTTTTAATAAATATATTGTTAGTTTTGATAACACTGGACTCATGCCCTCACGCTGCCTTTATCATACCCAATACCTAAACTTATATATTTATACCAACGTTTAGATAAAGTTTTTGTCAAACTTACAATTTAGGAGCGCCTTTTCACCAGAAAGCTGTTTTAGAAAATGTTAATAATTACTACTACTCTGTCAGTGAACTTTTACGTATTGCCTTTCTTTTATTTTAGACGGTAATATTCCTGTAACTATCAATTATTAGAACTGTAAGCTTCTGCTTGTTGACTATCCAACCCCTCAACTTCGTCATGTGCACCTCCACTGAGCGTTTTACTGTCTCACTTAAACGAAATTGAAAATTTTGTTTAAGACTACTATTGAATGAGACATTTCGCAGTTTTTATAAACTGTCGGCGCTTTCTGCGAGGCCATCGACTCGGCAGAGAGGAGCTTCGCCGGCTTTTAGTTCACGGCAACGTTAATAACTTCTGTCATAAAGATTATAAAAGCGTAGTTAACTATATCATAGTATGGAAAATTTATTTATTTTGCTCTCTATTTATAACAGCGAGCCTTTGTGGTTACTAAAAGTAATCCAATTAATATTATTACTTTTACTGGCGCTTTTAAATTATTTGGACTTTTCTCACTCTTTACTAAATTAAAGGTTACTTACATATATTTTTTGTTGCTCGTACCGTTTTATTTGGCGAGTGAAGTCTTTTGGTTCCCCCGAAAACACTTCTTGTTCTTTAATCTTATTTAAATCTGATACTGTTGTGGATGACACCCGTTATTTTATAGTTCCAAAAGGTTTTTAATATAGTTATTTTGTAAAAGTCAAACTAAATTATTCAAATAAGTTTCGAACGATGTCCCGCTGGCCATGGATTTACTTCTTTATCAACTTCTTAGATCCTGTTACAAGCCCCAAATCGCGTTTCTTGATGGCCTTGTTTGTATATGGATTTTTTTAGTCTTATTTTTTTAAATTATTCTTTTTTTATTATTATTATTAAATTCTAACAGTTGGATTAGGAGCTTCTATTGCACTTAATTGCCCTATAAGGATTGCTACGAATTCGAGTATCTTTCAAGCGGCCTCCCAAGAGGAGGCTTGTACGAATTACACCATTAATCCTGGCTTGTTCTATAGTTTGTCTAACTTGGACGATAATTTAGGTTTATAATACTTTCAGTTATTAGTAATTCGTTAGTCGCCTGTTTTGTTTGACTTTTTTCTAATATATTGTTTACAAAAGATCCTCTTAACGGGATTACCCTATCTTAAACTTTGTTCATGTTAAATATTTACTTTATAAATAAATATATACTTTTGAGTGACTTGTAATAAGTGTTAATTTTATCTTTATATAATAATAGTTTTAATTTATTATTGAGAAACTTGCGAAAACTAAAAAAAATACACTACCGACTGCTAATTCCGTTTCTAAAATTATTTTTATGTTAATGGAAAAAAAATTAGTTTAAATTTGGAGTCATTTTGGAATTGCATACTAAAAATAAACTTAAGTTTCTTATAGAACAAGTGGTGTTTATTTCTAATATTATTGGTTAATGTGGGGTTTTAAATTAAACTTCTAAGTAAGTAATTTTTTAAAGTGGAGTAAAATATTTTTATGATCTTGTTAATAGTCTTTTTAATTCATGCCAGCAACAATATACTTTATATCTTAGATTATTTCAATTTACCTTTTTTTGGTTGCCTAGAATTTTTTATATAAAGAAAAATAATAGTCATTAACTCTATTTAAATTTATTTCTTTATTATTTATTTAGCTAGAGTTTTATTTGATTTTTGTTTGCTTATAATTTTGTAAGCGTACTGAAAATTTTTAGTATATTTAACAAAATCATTTTGTTATATTTTAAGGGCCTTTTCTAGCGCTTACTGGCTACAAAGTAAAAGGAAAAGATTTGTGGTTTTTAATTTCGAATTTATTTTTCGATCCCCAAACTCTTATTTTCCTACTTTCTCATTGAGGCATGCGGGCCTTTCTACGATATATATGCCTTACGAAAGATTAAGCTCTTTAGAATTACATCTCCACAATCTCGTAAATTACGACAGCAGTTCTCTTCGCCAAGTACTTTGTTATAAGAATAAAATTATTTTTTTAGATATTTTTTTATAATTTATTAATTTTTGTTTAACTTTAGTATAAATTTTTAAAAATTTTATTTTTATTGGAAAATTTGATTACTATTCATAATAAGTTTTGCTACTGTTATTTTCTATTTTCATGTATAGTCAAGGCTCAACGAGTCATTATGGCACTTGAATTGAATATAAAATCGTTTACTATTTTATTTGCTATTATTATAACACTTTTTTATATATTTACTTTTAATTCTGAAACTAGTAATGTTTTTATAAATTAAAATAATTCACAAATGCTTGTAATTTTTACTCAATATTTCATAATTTTTTTCTATTAATGTTTGCTTTGAAGTATTTTGAGTGTTCAAAGAATTAATTTTATGTTTAACTACTATTGTATATATTTAACTATTTTTACAAAAATATAGTAAATTTTTTTCTGTTAATTCTAATTTGGCTTATAATTTTTTCCCTTTTAACCTTTTTATATTAATTTATTTTAGCTTTTATTGAGTGTTTGTAGTGATCCTGGTTTCTTTTCTTTGAAGGCTTATCTCCCTATCATTAATCGGTTTGGACTTAATTATTTAATTCCATATTTTTTAATTTTTAAATTTTTAACGAAAGTTTTTGAAGAGTACATATTAATTTTTACATTAATTTTTAATTTTTTATTGAAATTTTTTAAAATATACAAATTAAAAAATATTTTTAGATTATAATTTAATTTTTTTATTATGAAGCTGTTTTGGAGGTTCCAGTGTCGAAGATATAATTGAATCACTCAAGCAAGACGTACTTTTTTTGACATTTTTTTTTAAATTCAATTTCTTTTTTAAAATTTTAGAATTCTTCGTTTTCACAAACATGTGTGGAACGAATTTTGTCGTATCCCCCTTTATTTATAAAGGCAACTTTTATAGAAATTGAATCTTTCAATTTCTATTTAAGATTATTATATTTTTTTTCTTTGCAGTTAACACATAAATTGCTTCAAACTTGCGCCGGTCACTCTCCAATAGATTGCCTAAGAATTGCACATCTTTTGAATCAGAATAAAAAAAAAATATTAACCAACTTTTCTGTAACTAAATTTAATTTTTTTTTAGTTTTAAATTATTTTTATAATCCAATTCAGCCTCCGACCACTCTCAAGGAAGTGTCACGTGAACTTCTGGAGAGCTTAGTTCCTGCCGACCCTGCTGATTATTCTTCGGTTGACTTTCTCAAGGAGCGCGTCCCGCAGAGTATTCTGCTTGCTTTTTTCTATGACTCGTTTTTTATTTCTTTACTTAACCTCGAGCTTCTTTGAAGCGAGAAGAATGGGAACTTTGGGATGTGGCCCGGCACTATAATGGTTCCTTCCCTAAAAAAAAAAATTATTTTTTTAAATTTTTTTTTATTTTATTTCATAACCATTTTTTATTTTTTCTTTAGTTCTCTCTGTTAAATTTAACTTTTATTATTGCCGTTTACTGCAAGGCAAACTAGATATTCTTCCTGGAAAAACTGCTTTTTTCCAGAATTGGGGCGACTTCGAAGGTTGAGAACTATATAAATTTGAATTTGCTGACTTAATTTCTTTTAAGGAGTTATCACTCGTAAAAATGTAGAAGAAACCCTTAAATCTTTAACGGTATTTCTGCTACTTATTAAATTTTTTAATTAAATTTTATAATTTTTGTTAGCATCAAACTCTTTTTGAATTGGAGAAGCGCTTTTATAAAAAAGTCTGTTTTCCTAAAAACAAAGAAAAGTTGTCTCAATTATTTACTTCTCTTCTTAAAACAGAATAAAACTTTATTACTTTTTTTAATTTTTTTAACATTCAAGGTTCACTTTTATAGAGTTGTCGTACTCTATATCTTGCAACGGAAACTATATAAAATTATTATCACTTTAGCTTATTGGTTGATATTTTTTAAAAAATTCACCTTTAAAATGGTTGGCGCTATAAAGAAATATTTGAAAAGGCATAAGTGCCTGAAGCTTTACACAAAAGCAGAAGAGCAAACATCTATTTCGCCTATACGTAAACTTGCGCTTTCATATAAAAAATAAAAAGTACAATTTTTTGCTGTAACAGGCATTTTAAATATATTATTTAGAACAAAAAAAATAATTTTCAGTGTTGTAGTAATTTTAAAGGTTTTTTCTCTTTTGACGTAAAAAATTAAGGGTTTGTGGTAAAATATATTAAGGACCTTCCAAAAGTTAACTTTAGCGAGGTGTGGTCTTTTGTGATTATATATACCCACACTGACTTAATGGGAAGCCTAACTCAAAAGAAATCCTAAACTATCATTTTTTTTTTTAATATTTTTTTTGTTACATAAAAAATTCCATTAAATTTATCTAATTACTTAATTAGTGAAACGCTTTAGTTACATAGATAGTGTCGTTAAGTTTTAAATTACTATATTAAATCTGTAAAAGAACAATTTCAGTCATGAGACCATCAGCTGCCTACTATATCTCTTTGGCAGACCTAGTCGAAATGTGCTAAATACACCTAATAACATCATGTAGGAAAAACTAAGTTTTTTAGTGATGATAATAACCGTTCATTAGATATTGAGTTTGATACGCTTTTACAAGCATTCCAATAGGAAACTTAGCGAACAACTAAAAGACAAAGAAGCGCTTAATAAGAGTACATAACCTTTTTAATTTATTTGTAGAATTGGCTTACCACAGGCGTACTTTATAACATTGCAGCTTAATCTACTCTTCCGCTATTAATTGAGGGTGCGGCCACAGCTCCCTAACGGTTCATTAGCGCCGTCAACTAGAAAAACGGACGCGCCTTAGCGTCACAGCTAAATAAATCTTTTATTATGTGTATATGTATATATGTATATGGCCCGCTCGTGCAATTATTATACAATTTTTAGATTAAATGCTTTAATTAATTACCATTTTCAGTCTTTTTAAATCTTAAAAATGCATAGCAATTTACTAGTTTTAAGCTTTCAAGATTAACTCCCAAGGAATTCTTTAAACAATTTTAATAACATTGCACACAGACAATTAAGTAGGATTCCAATGGGAACCGCAACTACAGTTTCAGCTAGTTTATATTTGACAAATTATGAAGCTTTAGAATTTGTTAATTTTTGCCATATACAAAGTTTTATATAAAGATGCATAAATGATTCATTACTAATTAAAACTGAAACATAGAACTTTATCGGAACAAAGCTATACCTTTCTTAGATTTAGTCAATTAAAGTTAATTATTTTAAAAAATGGTTAAAAAGAAAGCCTAACTTTAAATATATAATCTTGACTTTTTTATAATGGCACCCATTTGGGAGTGTCTCCTTTTGAAGTTGCCGTTAATCTCTGCTTAAAAATGTCCTACAAAAAAACTACTAATTATTAAACAACTTTTTAGATAGTAAATTGTTTGCAACGTTTTTATAACTTATAGGCTAATTGCATCGTTTTGACTTTTTGGTTAATTATTAAAATTATAAATAGTTATTTCTATTGGAAAAACCTTTATTTTTTAATAGAACTTTTCTTCAATATACACACTAACAGAGGTATCTTGAGAAGAACAAGGTTTGCAACTAATTAGAGTAATTTATAAAAAAATGCTGCTACACGCTTTTTAGTATTCATATTATCAAATTTTACGGTTTTTTAAAATTTATTTAATTACAACGGTCTCGGGGAAGTGGAGGAAGTAACGAATGCAGATATTATCAAACCTTAGTTTTGTGAGGTATGAGAAACCCCAGTCTTGGTTCCTTCGTTCCTTACTAATTGACGCCGTCCCTGATAACGTGGGGTGTCCAAAATATTTATAGCTTTAGCTTTAAAGTAAAAGCCCCTGTTTCCATGATACAGGTAGAAAACTAATTATAAATTGAGAAAATTATTTGCAAAATACCCATAAATAGGGCACTTTCGAAGGATTAAAATTATTATAGTAGGAGGTTTCCCCTTTTTGTTATGGTTATTTGAGCGGGATAAAAATTCACAAAATTGATTATCTCTTGTTTCTCTTTATGGAAGACCATCAAATCTTAAATTTTGTTCTCACGCTTTTTTTTTTGTTAGCTGTTCACTTTAGGTCTTGTTACGCTACTCGCTAGCATCGTGATGTACAAATATATATTTTCTTATGTTTATAAAGCTATGCCCTTAATGACAGATCGCTTAGAAGGAAGACTTAACGTTCTACTTGATTTCTCTAAAATCCTAGAATTTCATTTCTTATTAAGTTGTTGTCGGGTGACAAAAAAAATTACTAGGACCTATATATTTCAGTTAGAAATAGATGTTATAATCAGTGTTTAAGGGCAACTTGCTTAATTCCGCGTACATACTTAGAATAAATTAGAGCACAGTATAGTTAATATTTTACTTTATTATTTTTTGGTTATATTTGAGAAATTAACAGTTTACTTTAGTTTATCATATTAAAACAGTACGATAAACTTCCTCGGTTATTTTCATCAGCACCTTGTCCTTGAAAGCTTGCTTCAGAAAAATTCATTAGATAATAATTCTCTCTACAGGCGTAGTTCTCTTCTCTAGTACGTGTATAATATTTGTTAAGCCAAAGAAATGACCATTGTGCTATATTGTATTTTTTTGTCTTGGGGTCTAACCTAAGTTGCGCGCTCTTATTACTTAGATCCCTTCCCATAGCACTGTAGGGAGTGTTAAATATTTTACTTTTGTTAATAGTGTTTCCCTCGTACTGAGGGAAGTTACTTAAACTGGTTGCTGACTCGCAACAAGACGCAGAGATTCGATGAGGTGTATCATCGTAAAGATAAATTAAAGTGGGTTGCTGGTTGATGCGTATTCGACCAGCAAGACTTTGCGTTGAGTTGGGCAGAGGTGAAAGTAGAGACTGTGCATACCTTTTAGTATTATAGTTTTCGCATTGTCTACTACACTTCTTTGTCTTAAGGAGACCGTTTATTGGAAATTTAGCGAGGTCTGTCGTGTCTTGACCTTCCGAGTTTTTATTACATGAAGAGGATATTTGGAGTCTAAAATCACTTACTTTACAAGCTGCAAACTTATTTTCATATTTTCTAGTACAATAATTGATATGAGAATTCCAATTTAAATTGTTCTTGATTTCGCTTTTAATTCGTATGTCGTGGCCTTCATCGTTAATTTTTTTTCTATTTGCAAAGCAAAATATGGGGGTTCGAATACTGGGTGTTTGGACAAGTCCCTCATTTAGATAAAAGTTTAAATTCCTAGTCATCTTTACTCTCGAAAGTTGTAGTTCGAATGATTTTTCCTTCCATAATTTTGGTACAGCGCCTTTACATAGTGTTGTTTTTTTTCTTCTGGTGCCGTTTATGTGAAGTTCACCCCTAAAGCGAATGTCCTCTTTAGCAAAATGTTTGATACAAACATAACGATTTTTAAATATTCCATATTTTGAATTAATTTTTTTTGTTTTAGCAACCCGAACTCGGTTAATTTTCAAAGTACTCCATTTGTATAGCACAAATTCCCTCCACGCTTTATAGGTCATTGTTTTAACCGGCGGAAATTTAAATACCGAGATGTATGGCTGACTATTGTAACCATAATTACTTTTACAACCAGGTATAACACATTTGTATGGCATTTTAACTGAACAGTTTTTATTTTATCTTTAGCACTCTTATAGTAAGATTACCCACTCGAAAGAAATTAAGTGCAAAGTGATATTACGTTTTCTTTACAACACAATACCCTACAACGTACAATTGGAAGATAAAAAAGTTGGCAAGCAGATAATTTATATAGGGCTGGGGAGTCATTTGTGCTTTATAAGTCTTTTTTAAACCTTAATTTTCAATTGAATTCACACTAGATTGCAGATTAATTATGTTTTGCGTCTTTAAATTTGGCTAACCTATACACGAATAATAAAGGGATGGACAAGGAAACTTCTTATCTTCTATTTAACTTTCGTAAGTTAAAGAAAAAAAGTGTAGAAATTTGTTTAAAAATATATAACAATGAGAAATTTGTATAAAATTCAAACTAAAAAATATGAAAAGTACAAAGTACATTGGGGATAGCAAATACTTTGAGAAGCCAACTTTCTTTCAGAGACTGTTCAATAAACTTTTTCTATTTGTTTAAAAGCATTACATCTTATAACCATAGGAAAGCGAAAAATAAAAATTTTTTTGGTAAGTTAAGAGCATTTTATACCAATTGTCTAAATATAAAATACATCTGCTATAGATCAACGAAATTGGTGTTTATGACTACCAAGTAAAAAGAGAAATGAAGATAAATTTTTAGCTGTAGTAGCGTACTGGCTACAGTCGCTAAATGGAGTTTTTAATAACGAAATGAGTGGCTACTTTCTGTTGACTCGTTAAAAAATTAAAATTTCTTATAAAAAAAATTTTCCGAGATAAAGAAAAGTTAGTATGCTTTAAAAGTACATTGATACCTCGGAAAGTAACTTTTTGCACACTTAAACTATTTTTCTAAGCAGCAAAAAGCTTTTCTCATATCTTATAGTTATGTAACAAAAGTTATAAAATAAACAAGTTAATATTTACATATTCGCTAAGTTAATAATCTTAAAAAGTTAGCTTGGTTGCGTGGTATAAAGTATTACTGTTTACATGTAATATTAACCTAAGAACTTAAGACCTGCTAAAGCAATTATGCAATTAATTATAATTAATTACGTTTTTGAGTATTGCCAACAAATGCAAGTATTAAAAAAATTAGGACAAGTAAATTGGTTGTCTCTTTTTGTTATAGTTTCGAGTAACTTAAAAAAAAACTTACAAGATCATGGCGAGACATGAGTCATGACTGTGTAGAACAGCAAAATTCGCTAAATTTTTAATTATTTGACAGATTATAATAATCATATATAAATTATTAGTTCATCGCCTTACTAGTTAAATAAAATAAGGTTGTTCACAACCTACAATTTAATAATTTTATTATAAAAAAAAGGAGTTCAACAATATTTTATGAGGTAAAAAACTAGTACCTATGAGAGCATTTGAGCTTGAGTCCTGTAGTAATCTAAACACCACTATTCAGACTGTATAAAAAACGTCTCAGGTAAAAAATAAACAAATATATATTAGCGTACCTAAATTATCCCCTAAATTTAGAATAAACAATAAAAATTGTTTGCATACTACCTGCTGGATGGGTATTTAAGGGCTAATTAATTATATTAAAAAACTTAAAAAAGCACTTAAAATAATATACTAGTAGTAAATTATTTAATTTATTACATGCTAGTTTGTTAGAGACTTTTTCGAAGCGATTAAACAACTTTACATAATATGAGAGAGGGTGTTTCAAGTTAAATTTGATGCGCTCTATATATTTAAGTGTAAAAAAAGTAAAGTTAATAAATTCTTTTCTAAAGTTATATGTTAAAGCTTTTTACATAATTATAATTGTAATATGTAATTGTGTTTTATGGTCAATTTAAAGTACCTTTACACCAAACGGCTAAGTTCAATACTTCATTGTCTACTACCTTAGTGGTAGGCCCTTAGCCACAAGGCGTTGCTTTAAAAAAAAAAAAAAAAAGGAAATTTTGTCATAACGTTCTTTTTAAATAGACCTAAATCTTTCTGAGGTAAGTGGAGCTGGCTTTCATTATTAAGATTAAGGAATGCTTCCCATATGGCATGAGTGTAGTTATGAAGATACTGAAGCTTTCAGGTATGATTCCTAAATTTACAAGCGGGTTATTTTTACAAGAAAACAATATGCAAATTTATTTGATGTAATCATTTTAACATAAAAACTCAATCTACAAGATTGGTTCAGTTATAAAACCAAATGATGATCATTCTAAAATTGGTAAAAAATTAAAAAAGGTAAAGTATTACATTTTATATGGTTCATATGGATAAAAATCAATAGTATATAAAATAGATATAACTCTAATTATTATAAAACCTATATTGAGTTCTATGGCATTTTAACATTTACTGGTTAAAACATCAACTAATTAATTTCAATAAATGGAGCTCATCAAAAAAATAATTTTAATAAAAATTTTTTTAAAAAGGTCTATATCATTGCTTTTATAATAAAGCGTTAAAAAATTTTAATATAATTAAAGTTTGAATTCCGTTAATTTATATACAAGTAGTATAAGCAAATTAATTTGATAATTCTGCTTTATATTATCTATCTTTACAGCTCAATTTCTTCTCTCTATAAAATTACATAAGAAAATATTGTAACACTCTCTTGGTTGATTGATACGAACGAAGTGTTAAAGTATCCATGACGAGGTGCTCATGCTAACATGATAAAGCTGTTTTATTAAAAAACTTAGGCAACCTTTACTTTAATAGTAAATTTTGACTAATCCGTAAGGTAGGTCATATTTATTACAACTTTTCTTTAATACGAAAGATGGTTTACAGATTTACTTTTATAACTTTTATTCTAATAAAATTATTGGTTTTAAAAAAAGTTTTTAACCACAATTGACTATCTTAAAATTGAAATATATGACGCATTAACTAATTAAACTAGTACGTATTTATACTAAAGCAGTTAATAAAAAAATATATATATTGTTAATCTTTGTTAAAAGCTTTTTAGAACCCAAAAAAAGTGGCGATTGCAAAACTATTTCTGAATTGTAAAACCCCAGATTAAATGCTCAAAATCCCTGTCATGGTAACATATGTACTTATCGTTTATAAATTTTAATTGATAAAATGAAATTTAGAAATCTGTGTCACTGCTACCATCAATTAATATCTCGAAGTATACGATACTTTTTCATGTCAAGCAAAATAATTAAAATTTATAAAATCTTTGCTTGAATGCGCTTTTATCAGAAGAGGTAAATGTACATAAAATCATTACAAGGAATGTTTAATGGGTAAGCAGTGTTTTTATGTTAACAAAATATTAGTAAGAGCTTATGCACCTACTTGTCGTTGCTTTCAGTATTTCCTGGATGTTTACTGGAACTTTAATAAAAATAAACAGTGATTTGTAACAGATAAAAATAGTAGAACCCTTATAATGGCTCTAGATTTAACAAAGCAACCATATTGTATAGTAAATTTTAAGAAGATTTTCAAAATCTCTAATCTTATATAAATTTAATTGGTTTGAACAATCAACTTCGTTATACTGTAAAAATACGGTGAAAATACTAGCTCAGCCTATTGCTTCAACGAGAAATTCCTTAGCAGGTAATTCTAAATTTAATAGGTTCATTTAGTCACCTATTAACAGTATTTAGGAATAATTATTTATACACGTATGTACCGACATAAATTTTGATCTTCAGTCTTCGCAACATAAATTGTCGGTATTATTTTAACAAAATTTTTCTAAAAAAGAGTTACTTTAATAACCTAAGTAACTAGCACTTTAGTCACACTAACTATCTTATTATACTAAAGTAAAACGAGAAAAGCTATAAGAGAATAATTAGTATCTTTTATTACCTTAAATTTTTTTAATGTGTCCATAACAGGGTCCATAAGTTTCATTGAAAAATAACTTTAAATTTCTAGGTCACTTTATCATTAGAGTCTTTTACTGTGAAAACCAATGAACAAGCTTCCTTACTCTCCTGCTAACAGGATATAATTTTTGTTCTCTTGGTCTTGGGGTAGTAGACATACTAAGTCTGAGAAACTATTTAGGGTAAAGTTTAATGAAAACTTCATTTGCTGTTAACAGCAGTTAGTAACTGACCAAATAGTACAGAGCTTATGCTTCGCCATAAAGCTCTTCCTTTCATTATAAATGTAATATCGTTTTTTAATCTTTTTCGGCATGATTGCTCACGTGCTATCTCCGACCAGCTCCATTTTGCCGTATTAGTGAGAAACACTCATATTACAGGTGGACCTTCAGAACCTTTCTTACAGAATCCTGAACTGGTCATATTTTTCATAATTTTTAATTTAAAACTTGAAATTTTAAAATTCTTTTGAAGACCTTTTTTCTCTACTCAACTTTACTCTTTGACAACTTTTTTTCTATTCTTTTTAACTTGTTTAATAATGCTTATTTTCAGACAACCTACTCTAGTTTTTTTGCTTCGCCTTCTTTAATTGAAAAAAATATATCGCGACTAATAAAACAAAAATATAAGGGGATGTAAACCTGGAACGCTAAAATAAAAAATACCGTCTCTTGGCTTACATAATCATTTACTATAGACAAAAATCTAGCAAAAAGGATCCTATCTCATTTTGGACGCTGTAACTTGTAAAGGTGAAAAATTTTTGTTTGCAGGCAAACTAAAGCTGGCTTTTTCCTATAAGTTGTCTTCCCACGGAAGAATATATAAAGATTTATATTACTATTTAAAATAATAATTTTAAAATAAGTTTGATATCATAGATTAAAACTACAATTTAATTTTTTTTGAAACATAATTTAAGCTGGTTTATGGAGAGGGTCAAAATTTTAGGGAGGTTGAATTTTGTCCATTTTTGGTTAAGTAATAATTAAAACCTCACTTTTATATTAGGCCTTTTATCTTTTCAAATCAGCTTATAACTCTCGAAAAAAAGATTTTTATTAGTTTTGTATGCAGAAGGTAATATTAACGCTACCCATTTAGGTTTCTCAAATAATCTAATAAATTAAAACAAGATCTATTTACTTATAAAGAACCAAAAATTGAAGATAAATTTAAAGTATATGTAGGTTTCTACACCCAAAATAAAGTTAATTTTATTATTAACAATGAAAAGTTACGTTAGAGGAAAATAGGAACATGTTAAGGGATACAAGTTATATAGGGTGGTCATCCGCATCTGAGAAAGTGAAACATAAAAATTATTTTGAGACCTTTGAAAAACACTGTAATATTGAATAAATTGTTCTACCCACGGTCTGTGCTAAAGTTTGGCTCACAGATACCTATCATTTATGATTTCTCATTTCTTAATAACTCTTTCTATTTTGATTATATATGAAAATTTAAATGAGGCCGTCAGAGCATGGTATATAGGTTTCTTTTAACAAAATATAACATAATTCAATTAAAAGTTGCTTGCTCATTAATGTATCATAGATTTTTTAACACGAATTTCTGTTCCTTAAAGTTGCCTGTTTTTTTAACCACTCCTAGAATTTCTGTGGAGCTAACATTTAACAATTGTAAAAGTTGGTCAAAAATAAATAAAGTTTTTGAGTAAATTAGTTAATTAACCAATATTCAGTCATTATCTTTTGTGTATTACCGCAAATGTAGTTGTTGCCAAAATGATCTTTGGAGTAGATTTTTGTATTAAATTTTATATCGAATGAGCTCTAAGATCTAAACCACTTTATAATCCCCATTATCTATTAGAATAGTGCTGTTTATTTTAGTATGTAAATAAAGCTATTTTATTATCATTACAACCTTCAAACTCAGCACACCAATCCATTACTGTGAGATGAACTGAGTTACGTAACATGAGATAGCGCTCACTATTGCCGACCGCGCAACGTCAGGGCTGAATTAAAAGAATATGTACATATGAAATTGCTTTAACTCAAGGTTAAACCTCATTCGTAGGCTATCATCCAGACGTGAGCTCGTAAATTCGGTGTTTTCTTTTAATCTTATTGAGTGTCATGTATTACCATTTATAATAATATTAATAAAACCTTTAAAACAGAAAATTCCTCCCATCCTTCTGAGAACAAAAAACGGAAAGGTACCTCCTAATTAATACTAAAAGTTAACCATCTTTCTAGATTATGTGCTAAATATGTTGTGCAAGGTTTTAGGATTTTATCTTCTAGTGAGAGCGATTACAGAAAACTTACCTTCTAATTAGCAATGGGTTTACATTAATTAGACACATAATTCCTTTTCTTCGTTTAAGTTTAAAAAATTTTGATTTGTGGAGTTTTATATAGAGATGTTTACCTTCTATATTAAAGTTATACTATAAAATTAAGAATTTTACCTGCAAAAGTCATAAGAATGCGGATTTATATAAAAATCGTAGGGGTCCTACATTTGGTATTAGCTAAATTAATTCAAGCTGTGGTTCGCAATTTCAATTTCAAAAACATATTTATCTCTGTCTCTGTTGAGTGTAGAATTGAGGCATACCTTAGATGTTAAAAATTTGGGTATACCGAAGAATAATGATCTCAAAACCTCAAATGAGTGAGGCGCGAGCAAGATCATAAATCCAAAACTTGCACTGAAGGTGCTGAAGAAAATTCTACCTACTCTAACCGCCAGGGAGATTACCCAGCAAGCTGCAGAGGGTATGTACACTACCCTATAAATATCCCACTTAGGAGAGGGCTATTTAGTAATTAAAATCTCCCACCTTAAAAGATGCCGCCATTCAACTTAAAATAACCTAAGCTTAAGCAACAGCCTCCATCAAAAAAGATAATATTGCACAAGTTATTAACCGAGATGACAATAAAATATCGTGCCTGCATTATCCGAGGCTTTTAGAGGACATCTATTCAATAAGGGAATTATTGTTAATGACTTTCTTCCCGCCCCTAGAATATAAATTAGAATTTTTTCATGAAACGCAGAGGAAATGAGGGAGTAAAAAAAAACAAGATATACAAAAACTTAGCTACGTTTAAAACCAGACTTCGTCTTAGAAGGTACATAACTACTTTACATAAGAGAAAAGACCACTATAACACAGGAGGGTATGATGCCCATTTCTGCCCCGAAAATCTTATAGGAATTAACATTCAGACTCAATCTACCGGTCTAATAAACAAAATAGCTACCTATAAATTTTTAAATTAGGAATTACGCACTGAAGATTGAAACTGAGATCTTTTATAATGATACCTTAACCATTTTAGGCGGGGAACCTTAACTCTAAACGTACAACCTTGAAATTTAAAAAGTATAATTCCAATGAAAAAATTGTTGAACAACGGACTGGACAAAATGACTGTGTTATTTTAACTCCATCCGATCCTACACATTATAAAACCGAGACATTTTAGAAATTCTGGACATGGTAGTACTACATAATATTTCAATGTCAACTTACATTTTAACTCTTTCAGAGCTTTCATAAAATCGCGATCCCGCACTGATTGAAATAATTGTTAAAGAACTTCTCGCACCTGTATGGAGCTCAAAACTATAGACTACCAGACTTTCTGAGAAACCCTTACTGATTAAATTTATCTGCTTGATTAAAGGGTGAGCTTTTCAGAGATCGATGGCACCGTCTTCGCCTATTCATTTAACAAAGTTTTGGCTTATAAATTTAAGGGTGTTTTTAGTCTCTCTACCCATATACAAAGAAAAATGATTAAAAAAGGAATATGAATCTAGTTATTATTTCGGTAATAAAAGCGCTGTAAAAGAATTAAAAGGGGTTTAACGTTATATTTCGACAAAATGGGGGTATTTAAGAAACAGACAAATAGAACGAACTTGTGATATAATGACACTTGGTATATCCGTCACGTGGTACGAGCACGTGTTTTCATAAGTTAACTTCAACATTTTATCAAATTAAACAGTTAAAATTTTAGTTAACTTCTTTTTTTCAAAGCTGAAAAAGCCTCTTTATTTTATCGATCCAAGGAACCTTTTTCTTTATAAAGCAAATTACACAGTGTAGCTCAACTTATTACCCTGTTCGGCCTTTTTTTACACAATAAAAGTTATTTCGTAGTAAGTGCCACGTGATATGAACTACATAATAACAGTTACTTTCATGATACATAAAGCGCATGCTTCTTTTTATGCTTCCGGCCTGTGTAGATACTTAATGTTTATATCAAAATTTATAAAGTGTTGAAAATAACCTTACGGAGACCATCAATATAGGCTTGCGTAAGCGCAACGTTAGGAGATGAGAATAGAGAAACTTGAAGTGCGGATGCCACGAGGAGCTGCCACGTTGTCTATACCTCTCTTAGTGCAGTTGGCACAAATGCTGACAGCTTCATTTAGTACATGGAACCCGATTATTATCAGGTGTTAGGGGTCTCCCCTAACGCTACCTATAGAGAGATTAAGGAAAAGTTTAAAGAGCTGGCTTTAGCGGTAGTTTATTATAAAATATTTTAAATATATTTGTAGTCATAGTTTTCAATTAAGGTTCATCCAGATAAAGTCAAAGATAACGACAGCGAAAATAACATAAACTTTATACACGTTCAGGTCCCTATTTTTTTTTTAAGCTATTGATTTATTAATAAAGGATAAAGAAAAGGAAGCATTTTCAATTTTAAGAAACGAAGAATGCCGTACATTTTATGATGCTCAATTACAAGGTTAAGTTTTATTTTACTATAGTTAAGTATGTACTTTATTTCTTTATAGATCGACTTTTAAGTAGAGACTATGTTACCAACGATAAATTGACCTTGGATAACATGAAATATATAGATGGTATATTTGTTGAGTATATTACTAAAATAATTGGTAAAAGATTCCTTAGATGAAAATATTTACCAGTACCCTTGTCGTTGTGGTGGAATATATGAAATAGAAAGCCAAGAGGTAGAAGAGGGATGGACCTTGGTCTTCTGTACACACTGTTCACTATCCATTGAAGTGCTTTTTAGAAATTAAAGCTTTTAAGAAAATCTTAGTAATTTCTCTACCCCGCACTTTTTTGAAATTATTTATAATTTTTTACTTTAGGATATGTTAATACAGGAATATAAAAAATTTCAATACTTGAGCTATTTAATAAACATACCTGTGCGTGCTTTGATTTTTTGATAATTATTCATCCATGTTAAGTTAACTTTATAAACTATAGCTCTTTTTCACAGTTTTCTAGTGAGCCCTCCTCCTTGCATTTTAAACAATAAACTCACTTCAGTTCGTTAGCAATACTTAAATTTCTTAAACAAGTATAAACATTATTTTTTGCTATTCTGATCCTCAACCGTGGTAGTAACATGTTCTATTATACCTGGACAGCTCAACTACTTACAACTTCGTCGCATTAAAAGTCTTGGCCTACAGCGCTTTCTTAGCTTGTCAGTTACGAATTAATAATACGACTTATGTACGAAGCTTATTCAGCCTGAAAAGCCATATTGAGTGAAAAAAGCATTTAATTTTTTTAGTTCAAGCTGTTTTATCACTGCTTGAGTGACACTCATTTTTAGGCGTTTAAGTTAATATACACTTTTCTTCGCAGTTTAAGCAAAAAATATCATTAAATATAATACAAAAAGAGACCTAATATCATATTGACAATACAGTTAAGTCACAGCTTACATAAATAAATAGAGTAAAACTATAAATATCTATAGTAAAATCTACTATATATATGGCATAATAGCATAAAATGTTATTAAATCCTGTTGTAAAAAGGCGAGTTAAAAAAAAGTCTAAAAAGTTTAAGTAAACTTAACCCTAATATTCGTAATATTTTAAACTATGTACCTTAAAGTGATATGTTGTGAAATAATACTTATCTTTACTATGAGGTTTTTGCGGTTAATTTCGCTATGCATATATATACTTTGATATGAAATAGGGGCTACTTAAAAATTTAGTAAACCGTACACTTAGATTATATAACCTGTAATATAATGAAATCAATTTGATTTTTGTAAGTTGCAATAAAAATATGTAAATTACATGGATAAAAATATTTTATTGCATAACTACTTTAAATAAACTGTATATGGTCTTAAGTAATTTATTTTAAAAAAAATTCTTATATCTGATAATTCTTACAGCGATCTGCAAAAGAAGTTATAAATAGCATTATTCTCAATAAATAGTAATATTTTAAATATGATAAATTGTATTTAGTTATCAAAATTAATGTATGTGCATTACAGATATATATATATAAATCTACATGCAAGATAACACGTACACACAACAGTAAGGAACATAAGGCTTATTTAATTAAAGTTTTGTTAATATTCAATATTCGCCAATAATATAAACATAAAGTTTTTTTAGAGATGATATATATTTAATTAACTGCCTACTATAAAATATAAACAACATATTAAAAGAATATACATGGTAGAGGAAGCTATTAGTAAAAGAACCACAGCATATGATAGAAGACTTCAACTTGACGTTATAGTAAACATGAACTGTTTTAATTTCCGCTGTTAGTGGGCATATACCTTCTAGCGTGACTAAAGACCACAGGGAGCCTGCATTTTAACCTAACCATTAGCATACTAGAAAAAGCCACCTCAATAAAGAGAGAGGGCCCGGAGGTCTTTAAAATGTGGTGGTAAAGTTGGGCTCACCTTGGCAAGTTCCACATTAGCTAAAAGTTAAGTTTTGTACAATAAAGGCTTTTAATTATAGTAATAATTCTTCAAAGCTATGATTGAAACTTGTCACCTTAACTTTATTATAGATACAAAGACCATTTATTAGAAACGGTGGTTTCTCATTCTTTTATAACGTATACCTACGACGGAGTTTGACTATATGTAAAGTTGTAACGCTCTAGGAAGCTCACTTAAAATGGATGAACTCGATCCTATCCATCTTTCTCAGCGTTTTCGTAAACTTCTAATTGAAACTAATTTTGATCAAGTAGCTGATAGCACTTATTATGAGTGGGCATGTTCAGATCCAATTGGTATCGTAATAAGCGACTTGGTTTCTTGTTGTTTAATTTTCATATATAAGGAAAGCCGATTATAGCTTTTCTATGTGACAATATTTCTGAAGCTAATATTATAACACAAGAGCAGCTTGAATTGTTAGTGTTAACATAATTGCTTTACATAAATACTAAAAACTCTGTGTTAGTAGATTTTCCTCTTTTAAAAATGGTGACTTGGAGGATCCGTCATCTTTTTCGATAGATAAAAAGTATTCCACTTTTTAATTTTTTTTTTTTTTCTATTATATATCAATATATATATATCTTATCGTTTAACAGCAATTTTATTGAGGATGAGTTATCAACTTCTTTTGATTGCACTATCTGTTTACTTGAAAGAAATATAAAGACTTTGGAGTTATTATAATTGTAACTTAATATTGATCGAAACTTTTAGTGAATATTCTTTGTTTTATTTAATTAGGAAGAGATATAAAGATTTATTTGAAGTTACTGAAAAATATAAAAGACTTCACAGTGAATTGGAAGTAGAGGTCCATGCAAAGTTTTTAGAGGCGACCGCTGCTAATAATAAGGTGAGGCCTGCCTTTGTCTATAAATATTTCAGAATAATTAAGAAACTACTAAAGTTTGACGAGACTATGCACAACCTACTTAAAACTGTTGAGCGTTTTTCTGAACTTCACGTTACTCGTACGTACACAAGTATAGCTCGCAACTTTTTCTTTTTGGAGTCAAGTCATCCACTTTTTCAGATGAATATACTGAGGATCTCGATTTATACTTGTTATCAGAAAAAGACAATTTGGCAGTGCTCGAAGAATACAAAAACGATATGTTTCTTGTAACTCGAAATGGCCCAGTAAAAATACGCTCAGTTAGCATTTTTTTTTACTACTTTTAGACAAACGAGATTTCAGAGAAGACCTCTCTTGATTCTCTCTTTCTGCCCAGCGAAAAAAGTTGTCAGTGTTCGAATATAAGTTTAGTTTCAATTATTTTTCATTTTGGGAGTTTTACTGATTTACTTCAGGTTCTACTTCTCAGCGGTTTTATGATCTTCAAGCCAAACAATTGGATCTTTTATGTTTTAGGTAGTGCTTGGACATTTTAGTCGTAGATAAAAGACGAATATAATCTTTCAAACACAACAGACACGCAGCTGCTGAAAAAATTTTACTGCAAAAACAAGAACAGCTTGTAATTTTATCAGTGTTAAAGGAGGAATTATCAAGATTTTCTTGTTCCACGAAGGATTTAGATCCTTTATTTAAGTTCAAACTTTACTATGATACCAAACATATTTACACTTTGATTAATAGCTATATATAACCATAGAAATTTTACTATTGAAGGTTTTCCTGAATCCAAGAAGCACTTAAAAATTCTGTACAACCAGCAGAAAGAGCTATTTCCTTTGTTAAGCCTTCCGTACGTCGTCGCTGATCAGCAGTTGAAGCTCGACTATCAAATAAAAGTTAAGGCGGCCGTAGAAGTTTTGCTATCCGCTTTGAAAGTTGCATATTTAACGAGTGTGCTTCTTGTATTACATGCGACGTCTCCCGTCTGTTCCTCAGAGGCGACTCGCTCGAGAACAGCTGTTACGCCTTTTCCTCCACTCTGAATTTCATTCCGTGCAGACTATCGAGCGGTATCTTCGCGGGCTCGTCCAAAGTTTAACGGCGTGGCACGAAGCCCTTGTCAAACGCATGGTGCAGTTACCAGCACTCCTTCCTCGTGCTATTGATCATTAACTTTGGTAAAGGATTCCATAAATTCTTTTCACTTCGCGAGGAATTCTTCGTTTTTCGACTCCGAAGTGCTGGAAAGTGATCTGGGTCAACTGGTGGAGACTGTAGCGGTCGACTTGGATATGACGGAGAATGTTCGTTCGTCTATCAAAGATCTCGAAACACGCCACGCTCTCTCTTCTTCAGTGCTGTAAACATGGCTTCTAGTTAGTTTAATAATTATTAATTGCTTTGCAGTTGTCGACTTCTTAGGCCAGTGAAGGAGGCAGTGAGTTTATATAAAACAGAAACAAACAGTTTTAGTATTGTTCCACACACGCTCCATGTTAATCTCCGTCGCGCGCAGGAACTTTTGGCATCTCTGGAGCGTCATATTTGTGCCCTTCAGCAAAGTACGACACGTTTTCAGGTCCATAAAAACTCTTTTCTTTTACTTTGAAGATTTATATTTTTTTTCACCCAGAAGAACCAGGAACTAAACCAGTTGAAGGCCTTTTACTTGCATCCGGACTTCAATGTGTCTTCTCCCATCCCCCGTTTTTAATATGCTGCGAAAGTTATACAAATAAATCACTGCCTTTTTTTTGTGTTATTTTCGTTATTGCGGTGTAATATTGATCAGTTCTATTTGTTTCGGGTATAACAAGCTTTATAACATGATGCGAAAAGTTCCATTTTTGGGCAGTGTGGTCAAGTAAAATTACTAAAACTTTCTTTAATAATTAATTTCATCTTGGTTATAGTACGAATAATTTATTGAAAAATGTCTCTATAATATAAAAAAAGGAACGGTTTTGTTTAGGAAAACTCAAACGAAAGCTAAAGATCGAGGTTTCTACTTCTTTGAAAGTTAGAAAACTTAATTACTTAGGACTAAGTGATCAGGCTGTTTCGTATTTATAAAATAAGCTTTGTGCGAAAGATTTGTATTAGGAATGTTTTTTTATTTTTTTTCAATGCTTTGGAAACAGTATTACTAGCACAAGCCAGTAGTCTTTCCCTTTTGGTAGACTTTAGCGGTTGGCCTGACATAAAAAGTAAATCATGCAATGAATATGCCACCTTTTACCTTTTCAGTAATTACTTAAATTAATATAATCCTATTCTCCTAGACAAATATTGTTCCATTTTATAGGTTATTTACTAAAATTAAATTTTTCTAAACTTACAAAAGCTCTATTTACAATTAAAATTTTATTAAATTTGACGTTTAATAAAAAAAATATTTCACTTTAAGAGGTATACACGTCCATGTTACTTATAAACCGTTTGTGTGCCCTTCATTTTCAATTTTTTGGTTTAATTCTCTCATTTAAATCTTTTCAAGAGACTACCAGTCTTAAAAATGTTACCTTTCTTAGAAAAAGTACAGCAGGCAGTAATTAGTTTAACGCTCCTAATCTGTTATGAAAAATATAGCGCTTACAATAAAACTATAATAAGCTTGCTTCTTATAAACATACACTGCAATTTATAAAATAACAATTTTGGTCGTAGAAAACTCAAAATAACCGTGTTTTCATCATATAAAGTGTACAAAACCCTCTTGTGATCACCTCTTAAGCCTTTAGTGCACCTTAAAACTATAAACCTTAAATTTTAAGTTCCTAGGAAAAAAAATGAGTTGCAAAAAGGGTTTGACCTTATAAATACATTTGAAGTGGCTTATCACTTAAAAAATTTACTAGCGGGGTATTCAAGTTAGTAAAGTTACAGTTGAAAAAAGGGTTTGCCCTTATAAATACATTTGAAAAGGGCCCCTTACTTAAAAACTTACTAGCGGGTATAATGAATATAGTAAGGTTGTAGTAAAAAAATACGAAAATAGGTATGAAATATATATATTTATAGAATATATGCGACAATTAATAGAATAAAGCTTGAGGGCTTAGTTTCATTTATTATTTATAAATGGCAGTTTCTGATGCTCGGTTGAGTCAAAAAACTTTGAATACTCAAGCTCTTAACCAGGAGTTTATTTTTTTTTTAGCACTGACGTACCCGACCGGTCTTCTTTAGAGCTTGAACCGCTTAATCTGAATTCCCTTCCTCTGCAGGGGTGGGGTTGGAGTACGTGTGCCTACCAGTGTACGCTCTTTAAAGATTTATAATGACTGCCCCGAAGTACTAAAAGAGCGGAAAATATCGCTCCTCAACGGAAGGAGGAGCCCTCAATTAGGAGTAACCGCAGATATATTACAAGATAGCTTTCGAACGATAAGGTGTCATTTTTTTTCTTGACAGTAACGAACAAAAAAAACTAGCGATTACCACGTCACGTGGACCGTCCCATGACTTGTAATTGAGTTCGCTTACGAGCAGGAGGTTAGTGTGTGTGGCTAGCCTTTCGTAAAGGGCGTTGGCAATGTGTTAAAAACGTCTCCAAAGGATTCAGCTCAAAATCCCGGTGAAAAACATGATTTTGCACACGCTATTGAAGTAAAGCCAAGGTGCAAGCAACAGACGTTTATGCCATTATCGGCTGGATGTAAAACATGAACAATTTAAGTTTGACTCGCAGAGAAAACTTGCTCTTGCCGTATAGTAAAGGGTAAAGCGCCTTAGTTGCTGCCTTGACCCTCCCCTCTACATAGTCCACGTGTGGCTGCCAGGAAAATTTGTTGTAAGAACCCACGTAATCTTCAAGCCAACAAAGGGACGCGTTTCTTTGTAATTAAAAACTCTTTGCTCTTCATCGAATTTATTGAAACTTTCTAAATACGGCACCAGTCCGCCAGGGCGACAAGATAGCGCTGTAGATGGTTGCGTTGCAAAGCGGGAGGCTTACAAAGAGCAACGGTCATAATAGCGGCATAGAGGACGGTTCGTGTGTGTGGAATTAAGGGCAAGGGCACGTCGCTCATATCATTTTAAGTAAAAGGGACGGGAGAGGTGATTTCTGAGGGGCCCCTGCTATCAGAAATCGCAGCTGCAACTGTGTATCTTCCACGCGCACGCTGAAGGCGCGACCGTTTAGTTATGACTTTAGCAAGTTTAAAGGCCATGAGGAACGGATAGCGAGCGCAGCTTGTGCAGCAGAACTTTCAGGTCAAACTTGAGCAATTGCCTTCCTAACGACGAAATAAGACAGCACCCGTTGACTTCTTAAAGTTAAAAGCGTTAGTGGTTCACACAGTTAAGCAAAGGAGCTGCTGGGTCGTTACGTGCCCTTGCCGAAATCCAAACTAACACTCCAGTGAGGAGTCCCGAGCGTCGACGACATCTTTAAGACGGCGTAATAAAACGGTCTCACCCACTTTGCCGACCGCTGACAGGAGTTTGATGGGTCAGTACTTGCTAGTTGCTGATTCCGGTTTTGGTGACTTCAGCACCATCACAACGGTCGCTATTCCAACCTACCGGAAAGACGCCAAGGACCATCGCAGATTTTATCAGGAGGTACAGATAATGCATCCCCATAATAGTTTTTCCTCCAGTGTTCCACTAGTGATGCCATCGGGACCAGGCACTTTTTTCTTAGTTAGCTTCGACAATCGCTTGAAACTCGTCAACATTAATTAGTTCAGGTGGCTCGTGAACATCGGGAAGGGGTAAGCTCAGCTAGGGGAGTGCCTCATTGACAGTTAAGTGAGCAGATGACACGCTTGAGGTAGCAAGGAGATTAGCGAAAAGCATAGCTTTGTTTCCATCACTCTCAGCCACTATATTTCCTTCACAAAGGGAAGGGGTGCAAGTCTCAGTGTCTGCTGCTGCCTGATTTTGATATATTATTCAGTTTGACCTCCTATTTATAATTAAAATAAGCCATTAGTTTCTTTCTTATGCATCTGTGCAGTTGGATAAGCGCAAGTTTGTCTTCGGCGCTCTGTTATTACATAACCGTTCGGGTAAAGCGTCGACGCTAGCAAATGTCTTCAGTTAGTCAAACAGGCGATCGGGGTTATACATAGTGAGTCACATTCAGTGCGCTTTCAAATGGCATCATCCAGCAGGGCGGACGATGATGGTAGTAACGGGCACGGCGGAAGCGTGGTTTTCAATAATTCAGCATATTTGTCTCAGTTGACAAACAGACGGTGATAGACTTTGGTGATTCCTTTTCATGGTCGGAGAACAACTCGTTGAGCACTTCAATTGCCGTTGTGATATGGATATCTTATAGTAGGGGCAATATCCAGTACGTCCATTGTGCCAGTAGGCGCCAAGTGTCTATTGGTTGCTGGGGGCCTAGTATGCACAGCTCATGGTCAGCAGGCCTCAAGGATGTAGCCACTAGAATTATCGCCTCAGCTGTTCCACAACGAGTGCTTGTAATTAAGATTCCGGCACAAAGCAACAGAAGTGTCACTAACAAAGATGGCGTCCATATCGGAGGGCGGTAATAGCTTCCAAGGGATTTGTAGACAGCGATCACAGACACGGCTCTCTGGTCGGCCATACATAGAAAAATTCACATTGCCTCGACACTTTGTAGAACTGGCAGAGATATCGAATTATGTTGAATGCTCCATTTTACCAAGAAAGCAATGCCCTGCGTGCATCGATCCGGTCCTGGCTATACGTAACGATGTTGCTCAGGTTATATGCGACGTTAGGAAGGAGGTGCGTCTCGTTGATTGCGCACGCACCAATTCTTTCAGGTTGTAGCAGCTCCTGAATCTCGTGCTTCTTACTCTAAACACCATTCGCATTCCAAAATAGGGGTTAAATGTAGCAGCGCGTCTTCGGTCTATAAACCGTTGCAAACAAATTCCTATTTTTTTTTCACTTTCAAAATGCTGGATAATTTGTCGTTAGAATCGCTAACAGCTGCCATAGGCCAAATGTGGTTATTACCGTCCCTGATCAGCTTTCGAAATGGGGGCATGACAATAGCTTTGAAAACTAACGAAATAGGTCGGCGAGTCTTAGTGAGGTTTGTCTTCAAACGGGGCGCGTAAGAGATCCTCGGGGTAACGATATATTGTCTGTAGTGGGCACCGACATAGTAGACTTTTTGGGTGGATGGCTGCCTTCCGTGGGTAGTATAAGCAGCCTTGATAATTAGCAGTGTGCGATCCACCGCAATTAGCACAACTAGCAGACCATCTCGTGCTTTCGCGCATAAGGTTGCTGTCAAGTGGCGCTCACCACACATAACGCTTCGAGGGGCTGTGATGCAAAAGCTTGCGGTGTGCCCAAATATCCCACAACGAAGGCATTAGCCAAAGAGTTTACTCTTCCGAAGCTTCTCCACACAAATTTAAAGACGAGAGATAGTCTTCAACTCCAGGACCTTTTGTCTCTCACTTCTGGGTATGTATCAAAATTGGTGGCAACGAACGCTTCTTACGTTTGCTAAGGTTCCTCAGTATGCATTTGCACCACTTAAAGGGGTGTGACTCGAAAAAAATCTACCTAAACAGTTGAAAGGGCGTGCCCACAGTAATCCCACGAAAAAAAGATTTTAACTTTCCCTCAGATAGTTGATAGGAAAAGTATTGAAAAACTCCTGAGTTCGCATGAAAGCTGTTATAGAGCTGTAATCAATAGGTGTGGTAGGAAATATCTTTATTTTAAGGTCGGGTAACCCTTGATCATAGGATCTGCACGCTCTTAATCTTCAAAAGTTGACTGAGGTCACTTTTTCGCAGAGAGTACCCGGAGGAATCTTCTCTTTGAGATCCCATACAATTGGCCGTACTTTTGCTTTAGGAGTAGCGCAAAAAGCACTGCCCATCTCAACGTCTATGGTGTGCTGTGAAACCTTTAAAGGCTTTTCCAAGTCTCCGTTGATTTTATTAATCTTACTATTCTCATAAGCTATAATGATTTTTATTACTCTCATGATTACTACTAAGATTTTTATGTTTACTACATAGGTTATTATTATTACTAATAATGTGGTTTTTCTCGTGGTTATATTATAATTAAAAATTTTAGTCTTACCACAACTACTACTATTATTTTTATACCAAGTAGAGTTTCGTTTTCGGTTGACTTATAGTTCTCACTTGTTGCTGGTATTTCAAAAGCCTCTGGCTGAGCTAGAATCTGTAAAGTCAGTTAACAATTCTATTGATCTTATTAGTCGCCATAGCTCCGTCTATCTCTTAGATTTTAAATTTTGTCGAGTAGTTTTTAAGCGCTCATTAAGTTGGACTTTCATTAAATCTAACTCCCTTCTGAATTCTTCGTTGACAGCTAATAAGGCAGCAATTAAGGTTTGCAGCTCTTCTTCAGTAGATAGATTCCCTTTTAAAAACACAAAGTTTATTTAAAAAGGGCGGCATTATGAGAACGTATAGTAACTGTAGTTTATTTATTTATTTACAAGTGGCATTCCCTGGTGCTCGACAAGTTAACCTCGAATACGCGAGCTCTCAAAAGGTTTTCAGGCGCCCAAGAGCACAATTAAACAGCTTAATATGAGTAATATGTGTATATAAGTTAAGTATTTATATCAAATCCGTAGTAAAATGTAGAGGTGCACAGGTCACATCTAAAAGAGCTTCGTGTGCTACCCCAAAGTTAAACGAACTTTCACCCAAGCAGAGAGTAATAACAATTTCTGTTGCAAAAATAAAATTTCGGCGTAGATTTTCGAGATTCAATCAGAGGATGAGCTGAAAGGTACACACCACTTTATAATCTTCACCAACTATTGGGCTCTATTAAGTTTATTTTTGTATACATATAAAGCCAGGCTCATTGTCGGGGAGGCCTGACTGGCAGTGGTGTGGGCCTGTGTCTCCAGGTGGCCTCGGGTCTTGTGCCTAAGACCGCCTCCCCCAGTGGTGATTTTTAGCAGTTTTCCACCACACTTAGCGGAATGGCAGGAAGTTCCACTTTTTAAGTCCTTCGGGGCAGTCATTATAGTTCTCTAAAGAGCGTACACTGGTGGGCACTTAAACTCAACCCTTGTAGAAGAGGCGGGAGGGGGGATTCAGATTAAGCGGCTTAAGCTCTGAAGAACCACCCGTAGTGTGCCAGTGCTAAAAAAAAATAATATAAAAAGTCGTAATCCCTTTTTTAATTAAGATCTGGTGTGCTTCTTTAGTTTGTTTAAAAAGTAGTTTGGCCTCTGAAAATTAGACTATCTACCTTAACAGAAAAAAAATAAGCATACATTAACCAAACCTCTGTCAATAAAATTTAAAAAATAACATTATAACTAACAATGGAAAGAAATCGCTATTCCAGTAAAATTTATTGATTTTACTTAATAAAAACTTATTTGTAATTTGTAGGCTTTATTAATGGGTTTATTATACGTTAATTTTTGTCCTTGGGGGCGCGTAGTTTAACATTATTAAATATAGCGCTACTTCAATGCTGTAGCTAAGGCAGATTTATTATTTTGCTTAACGTATACACTTAAATAAAAAAAGTAAGGTAGAAGGTACTATATCCTAAGTAAAGATTATAACGTTCTATGAAGAAAAGCGTAAAACTAAACGAAATTATCGGAACAAAAACTTAAAAACTTAATAATAATAAATAAGGCAAACTCAAGACTTAATATAAAATAAAAACGGAAATCATGAGAACAAAAAGTAAAGAAACAACTGAGAGTTAACGCAGCATAACTAGGCAGTGCATTGCTATGAGGAAGTACCTGCCCAGTCAGCTAAAGGAGATTCCTCAGGACTGCAACAGAAGGCCGTTGTACAAGCAGACACGCTTTTCAAATATTATCGTATGGAGGCCTACAATATGGTCACAGTTAATTAACGCTGTTATTTGTTTAATGCTTTCCTCACGTAGATGTTGCCCTCTCTCCTCTCCACGGCGATACTGAACTTAGAAATTGTTCGACTGATTAAATTAAGTATACCCTAAATGCTCTTCGTTTTATAATGCATGTGTTATGTGTTGAAGTGTACCCTTTTAACGGATTAATCGCACTCCACTATAGGGCGTCCATTTATGAAGTTGTGAACAGAGATCTACACAAAAAACTGCCATCTGTTCAATACTAGCATAATGAAATTAAGATTGTTAAAAATAATATTTAGTTGCGTACACATCCAATTTTAATATATTTATCCCTTTTGACTTTAAATACTGGACCAACTTCTCCTTAACCTTAATTCTATATTTTAATTTAAACAACCCTAGTGGCTTAGCTTACATGATAATTCCATTCGGCTAAGTTGAGAAAGCCAACTAAACCGCAAGAAGAGGTCGAAGTAAACACTCAATATATTGTCTTGCAGAACAAAGATATTTATATTTATATTTTCAGGAACAATTATTTATACTAAAGTATGTGAGACAGAAAGTAGGCACATGGCCTATGCACACTAAAAATCACGTGTGGTATAATGCAACTTGACATTTACAACTAATAGGAAAAATAATTTTTAAAAACTAATTTTTATAAAAGTGTTCCAGAACTCTCAATTTATTCCTTCCAGCAAACCACGAATATATATAGATATGTTATATGTTGACAATAAACACAACATACCCGAAGAACACATATGCTAAGATATAATTTAAATTTTACAAGTGGGCGACTGCCTCTTTAGGTATTAATTGGTGTTCTCGAATTAGAGAAGCTAACTCTACTGCAAAGGATTAGAGGGACTATAAACAATCGATAGGATTTTAACCTTTCATGGTGCGAAAATGACTCGATTAATTAGATATCGTACTAATACAATAATGTTATTTACTTAGTAAGTATTATTTTAATATAAACCCCTGGGGAAAATCTAGTAATTTAATAAATTTAATAATTTTAAACTAAATTTTTATCAAGGGAGGAGATTAAAATGCTTTATTATAAAAAGTATCTTAATAGGTAAATTGATGTGAATTTAGGAGTTTAGTCGCATGCTATCTTTGTTACACTACCCAGACTATAGCGGCCTTGGCTTTATTGTCATAGTTTAAAACCTTTCTTAGGCAATCAGTTTTTAACTGGGGCTAACAACTTAAAGCTTTCGGATACAACTAATTACAGCCGACAAGCGAAACCAATAACTATAAGGAAGACTGCAATTAGTTTTGCTCCTTTTCAATTCGCTGACCTGTATGCTAGTAACCTATAACCTACAAAAGCTAAGTTCCTGATGAATTCTAATTCACCAATTTTGCTTTAAGTTAGTCTCCACAGAACAACGTGGAGATGTCCATAAACTGAGCATTTATTGTCACTTTAAAGTAACACTCTCGGGTAGACCAGCACCAAAGGTAGTGGTTATGCAACATCACTGCCATTAATAATGGAATAAAATAAACACCCTTGAGCAACTAGTAAAGCTACCTATTAATAATTAAGTTTCTATATATATACAAGACGAGTTCCCACGCTCACCCAGAGTTCAGCTATCTTTAGGCGTCCACCGAACGCAATGTAGGCTTGTGCGTAATAATTATCTAACTTTATACCCAATGACTTTACTATGGATAGCTTATATGAGCATTGTTAGTGACACACGGATTGGAAGAAAAATAGGGATACCGCACCAACTAAATATTTACGCCAGAAACAAACAACGATAAAAAAGAAGATACAGAACTTATATATAAGTAAGACTGAAAATACAAATTGAAAAAGAATTATCGAATTATGAAAAACAAAATTTTTCTACAAACAAATATTGATAACATCTCAGCATAAAAGAGAAAAAAACGAACTTCTTGAACAGCTAAATAACTTTCAGTTTCAAACAAAACACTAGAAAATGTTACACTTAAACAACTTTACAAATCATTTAAAAAGATATAAGGCCTTTTGCAACAGAACAGAACTATCCTTTATGAAATATTACACGAAAACACAACAAAGTAATTACATCCCCTTGCCGCTACCTCAGGTTTATGACATAATAGTTTTGAAAATATCAACTACCATTTGCACTTACACAAAAACCATTAATTTTAAAAGCTTTACGGCACGTAGTTTTCAACCACAACAAGCCATAAATTATCAAATCTTTTTAGTGCTACCTAAAGGCCGAATTTATTTATTTATTTTTCTCATTAACAATATGCAGCCAACATATATATCGTCTTTACTGCTTCATCTTAAGTTACCCTTTCAGAGTAGCTTTTAAGTTGCTATTAACCTAACAGCACTAGTTATATACCCGAGAACGTGTCGTGGTCTACGATTCTTAGTGCAGCCCTCTGTTTCATATTTACTAAAGATCTCGTTAAGAGACAGGTGTGTTCAACAACCCTGACATGGGCAGCGCTTTAAGGCACTCTTTTTAGGTGCAGGGTCTAAACCCTGTGAGGTTTGAGCATATTGTAATATGCAACAGGGCATTAGCGAATATTCGCAACAGCTTATTTTGAAACTTTTTAAGTTGCCCGATGAGTTTAATGAGCAAACCCCATGAAGGGGAAGCATAGGTAGTTTGAGGTTCATAATGCCTCCGAACCAAAGAAGCGCAGCCCATGTAGCACCAATAAATAGTTCAGGCGTTCTTTTCCGTTTTAAGTTTATCAGGCACTTGGTCTTTTTTACGTTAATTTTTGGTTTCCAGCTAACGAATCACTCAGATCTTGTTGACTAAAGTGTTAAGGCATGCGCAAAGTAATGGAGATTTTAAAGGGGAAGATAAGACCGCATCATCGGCAAAAAGTGAATGCTCGGGGCTTTGTTGGCTGGAAGGCCTGCCATATAAATGTAAAAAGTAGAGGAACAGCAAGGAGTCCTGGGGCACTCCTCTATTCAATTCAAGCAATCTAGCTAATAAAATTGTTGCTTACAATAAAATTAAAATTTCTAAGTCATTTCCGTTTTCTGTGAGTATAGGTTTGTACAATCCTGCTTGATATTTAGCAATTGCAATTTCTTTTCCTTTATTCCCAGATATCATATGGTCCCCAAGCAGTAAAGATGGCAAAGAATATTCTTTATTCATTTAAGATTTAACAAGAGGTCAAAATTTTATAGTTGTTGTCAGAGTTATATTCCTCCTCCCAAGTAGAATTATAAAAGCCCCCCAGTGTTTTAGAAAGAATCAATTTAATGAAAAAAAGGTATTTTTTATCTTGCGAATAAAGAGTTCTATAATTTTTTCTTTTTTGACTTCGCCTTTTCGCAATCAACACTTTTATAGTAAAAGGAACATTTATTAAAATAAGGTGTTATAGGTACTATATTTTTTTCAGTTTGCCTTAGCGAGCCGTAGCGTTCACCAGCTTAAGGATGCTTTTTGTCTAATTCTTTTAGTTTATTATACATTTATCTAAACTCTTTTTATTTATAATTCTTTAGTAATAACCTCAATGCATTCCGGATGGTCGTTTTAATTGCATCGAAACGGTAACAACAATTCTAAAACCACCGAGCTATGATCTGATAGTAGCTAGTAAATTGTAGTCAAAGGTATATTCTTTTGTACTGATATTTTAATACTTTAGATGAGTATCTAATTAAATAATGTGTATGCTTCGAGGACCCAACTACAGCCACGTAAACGCATACTTCCCTATGAAACAACCATTGGGAATTACCTTTTTGCTAAACCAAGCGGGATGTGTTGAATTAAAATCTCCTGCTGCCATAGCCGAGGCAGTATTTCAGATAAAACTTATCAAGTGATGTTCAAGTTAAATCCTATCAGGGGACTTATATACTGCAGTTTGCAGTGTTTTTCCGTGGGCAACGGTGTATATAGATATCCAACAGCTTCGATGAGCATCTTCAAAGTTATATTCAGCTTAGTGTGAGGAATGCACTTCTTTCTCGAAAGGGCCATTCCTCCTCCTTTTCTGTTGTTTTTATCGTTGCGATATGTGCAGTAATTTCTTATCCTTTTCATTTAGGAACTCACAACTATCTCTTGTTTTGTCACATATTCTATTAGAGTCGTATGTGTAAATATTTTCCAAGAGTTCATTTTTTGCAAATGGGAATCAGCTGTCAAAATTTCATTTTTATTCAGCCAACTGCGCGGCAAATGTCATAACGAAATTATTTAGTTCAATTGGGATGGTCGTTATATTTTTCAGAATTACTAGTAACCTGCGCATATGACTAAGAGTGCGGGCCTGTCTGCTTTTTTATTTACGGGCTTTCTTTTTAATTATATTTATATTATTTTCAGGGCTTGCAGTTTTACTTTTCAAACTAACCTTTGTATTTTGCAATTATGGTTTTTGTCGTTTTCAATAAAAATACACACAGCCTCTGTAGTTTGCAGTATAGTGTTTCTTTACAGTTTGCACATACTATCGGATTAATTGTTGGCTGAAGTCTTTCGTGTGAGAAGTGTTCTTCACAACGTCTAACGCAACAGTTTATTGAGTGTGGCTATGTTATAACTGACAGCAAAAGCCTTATTTAATAAAGTTCTTTTGTGGTAAAGATTTAACACTTACCTTATTCTACAGACTGCAGTAACTTGTATATTTTTTTGTATTTAGGTAGCTTAACTTAAACAAAAAGTATTTTTATACGTTGTGCCCTTTTTTCATTTTCACCACTTCAATCGGGTTAAATAATTGATTTTTAGGGTATTCAAAGATAATGCTTTCATCTAAATCTGTCCTTGATTCTCTTATCACTACTTTAAGACACGTATCTTGCTCAGTATAATACTCATTTTATGCCACTAAAAATTTTCGGATATTTCGATAGTCACTTTTGGAAAAAGACCATGAATTAATTTCACGGGACATCTTTGTCGCTCTGCTTAAATTAATTTTTAAAAGTTCCCACTTAATTTTGATGATAATTCTTTCTCCTTAACAACAACAGGGGGAATTTTTTTTCTTTTTGTTTTTTTTTATCTGCTTTTATAGGGTATTAGTCTTCTGATGCGATTTCAAGGGGAGAGACGAGAACTTTCGAATTTTTCAGTAGATTTAAAAAATTTAATCTTCCATCGTTCTGTTATAGTTAGTTGTTTCAGTCGAACAGATAGACGACGGCTCTGTACTTCTTTACTTTTTACTTTTTTTTACTTTTTTTCTCCAACTAACTGCCAGTAATCATCTTTATTAGCATATTGTTCTCTTTTTTCAGAGTTAAAATCTCTAATTCGAGATCTAAAATAACTGTAAAAGATTCTTTAGTAAAATTGTTGGTCAAATTCCATATAACTTACTAGAAAAAGCTTAGTATACCACTTTACTGTAAATAATTGCGTTTAGTCAAAGAACTGTTTATAAATAGTATTAATTTTATAATGTATTTGTAAGTAGTTAGGAGTTGAACGAGTATCTTTTAATTAAATAGCATATAGATTAGTTAAAATCAA